>NW_020856492.1:0-518 GCF_000972845.2 Larimichthys crocea
TGATCTGTGCTATCCTAGCTTTGTCTTGATCCCATCTGTTCTTGGTGATGACAGCCTGTTGTTTTGCAGCGATCCATGTCTCTGTCTTCAGGTCTAATGATAGGAAGTCTTCTCCATCATAACCATCCTGACGTAAACCAGTGACCTTACCAGTCTCATCATCCCACTCACAGCCGTACACCGACTGGGCAATGAGAGACAGAGACAGAGACAGAGACAGAGACAGAGACAGAGGGTACGGTCGAATAGTCAAAAAATCAGCTCCTAAGTCCTTTAACCACTTTTCCTTGAACTCGATAGAAAACATCACGAGGTCAAGGAAACATGTGAAGGAGAATTCATAAGGAGTTAGGAAACGACGACTGCTCTTACACTTAGACTACGTCTTCATGCGACGGTGAATGTTACTGACGTGACCTGTGGTAAAACTACAAAGTCCAGAAGATGGACTACAAAACGCTTCATCTTCTCCCCGGGCGCTCTGACCGTGTCATTTCATGCAGGAAATATAAACGTGA
>NW_020856493.1:0-513 GCF_000972845.2 Larimichthys crocea
GAAAGCCCTCCCCGTCTGCAACTCATGCGGTGTAAACTACGTGGTCTGGTTTACTGAGCTTCTGATAGACATCAGAGCTAGTGGTAGAGCATCTAGCCAATTTAATTTGGTCTGTGCACAGATTTTGCCCAATTTGACTTTGACAGGTTGATTCATTCTTTCCACTTTACCTTGTGATTGAGGATGATATACTGTACCAGGCCCAACATGGCCTCTACCTTCTGGAGATCTTGGTTCTTAAAATGGGTGCCATTATCTGACCTGATTTTCTCAGGAGAAACCATGTCTGGGGATGTACTGATTTACCAGAAACTTGAGAAACCATGTCTGGGGATGTACTGATTTACCAGAAACTTTATTACCAACTTACTGTCCTCTTTTTTTGGTTGGCCAGGCTTCTGGCCATCCTGTGTACGCATCCACACACATTAGTACATACCTGTAACCCCTGACTGAGCCTATCATATCTGTGTAGTCTATGATAATCACTTTTCCTGGTTTGGCCCCTAGGGG
>NW_020856494.1:0-538 GCF_000972845.2 Larimichthys crocea
TGTGTTCGTCACCTCTGCTGTAAAGGACCAATAGGGTCCTCGTAGCATATGGTCCATCTCCTTGACTATTGACCACTTCCCAAGGCTCCAATGCCTTAGAAGCATTTGTTCCAATGAGTAGATCAATGCCAGAGTCCATTTCATGGATCTTGATGTTCTTCAGGTAAGGCCATTGCTTCAGATCTTCTTGCCTGGGAATGTTGTGCTGAGAAACAGGCATAGTCTTGTGTGTGAACACATCAGATAGTTGGATTAAGTTATCTTCGTCCAGACAAGATATTTCCAAACCTGAGATATGATGACTGGTCACAGGCTTCACTTGATTCATGGTACGTAAAAGAACACTGGTCTTCCGTCCTGTTATGTTCAGCCTCCTCATTAAATTCTCTGTGCAGAAGGTAGATGAACTTCCATGATCCAAAAATGCATATGTTTGCAAGACTGTGTCCCCCTTGTGGCTTTTTACTTGTACTGGTACGATGGAGAAGATGCAGGTTTCCTCACCGGCCCCAGTATGCCCACATGTTTGAGATGAGAG
>NW_020856495.1:0-944 GCF_000972845.2 Larimichthys crocea
TTATCCAGACAAGTTTTTTAAACCTAAATGTTTATTTTCAGCTTCGTTCTTCACAAACATTTAGATTCTCACATCTGAAAACTGACCAGTAGAACCAGTAGAACTAGTAGAACCAATAAGACCAGAATAACCAGTAGAACTAGAAGAACCAGTAGAACCAGTAGAAGCCGTCTTCATCTCTTGGCTTCAGTTCCACATTGTCTCCACACACACGTTCTGACTGTTGTCTGACTGCATGAGTATAAAACAGTGATTTTATTGAGGCTAACAGATGCTAGCTGCTAACGAAGGCTAACCCTGATTCCACTGAGTTCCTCCATCAAATCAACATTTTCTAGTTTTCAGTCACGTGACAACAGAATACAAACATGTCAGTGATAACAGCTGGACTGAGATCAGCTGCTCTGCTCATCTTGTCTGAGTGTTGTCAATCATACGTCAGCTCTTTGTTTCCATTCAACATGACAGAACTGTTCTTACATTGATTCACTCTGGAGTTCTTGAAGAGAAGTTTTGTTTTCAGTCGTGGAGAACAGTTCTGCTGGATGACAGGAGAAAACAAGCAGAACATTGTTTTGTCAAATGTATCCAGAACACATTGTTTCACTGTTCTGGTTGCACTGCAGATTAGATCCTGTTGTCTTTGTGTTTCTATCAGGAGGAAGCTGGAAGAACCAGAACCCAGCACAGTGTCCATGAAGAGTGACCAGTCTATGGGTCATCCTATATCCTTCAAAGATGGACGTCAGTCTGTTGATCAAAGGTGAGGACTGAAAACTGACAAGACAAACAAACAGGGTCTTGTGACAGGGTCATGTGACCTCTGTGCTGGTCACCTTTTCTTTGAATGGTTTGTGAACTGACGACAATAATTGTTGAAGTTTTAAAGTGAAATTCTTTCTCATTCCTGTTGATCAATGACTTCAGCTGTTCAACAGTTCGGT
>NW_020856496.1:0-554 GCF_000972845.2 Larimichthys crocea
AATACTATTTATCATATACAGTCGTTGTGTGTCGTTATTTTAACAAACTGCTGCTGAGTTCTGCTGTAGCCCTTTAGTTTAAAACCGTCACAGTTTTAACGGTTGCCTTGGTGGGTTGAACTGAAGACTGTGATTGGCTGGAAGGCCGTTCAATCAATCTAACTCGACCAATAGTGTTTCACGTACCGGTTTACTTTCGGTTTCAACTTAACTTCAACTTTAGTCTGTGGGGGTGGGGACCTGGCGGCTCCTCGGGTATAATAAGCAGGGCGACTGTACAGCCAGTCAGTCCGGTCAGTCCGGTTATATTAAAATCTGTTTTTATTCTGCTGATCGTCAAGACGACACAAAGACTGAAGACTGAAGACAAAAAGACTGGAGACAGCTCGGACTGTTTGGACACTTTACAGCACTTTATACTGGAAGAGACTTTTTCTGCGTCAGGCTGTTTAAAAAGCAGTTCAGCACGCAGCGTCATTTTAGGTATGAAAACAACAACGACATGATTTGTCATGTATCAACTTTAACTGTGGAGCAGGAAGTAACTTAAAGAA
>NW_020856497.1:0-719 GCF_000972845.2 Larimichthys crocea
CTTTCATATGGTCGTAACAATAAGTTTCAGATGTGTATTTATGGACATATTGTGAGCCTAGGCTGCTTTCCAATCCCCATCCGAAACTTCTAATTGCAAGTCTTCCATGTATTTAACTTATACTGTGCATTTTCTGATGAATAAGATGTCAGCAAACTGTAAACTTATGATGACTTGTAGAGGTCTAGTAAGTCAATTATTTTGAAGCTTCTAAGCTGAAGGTACTTTTAAATTTTTTTTTCCTGTTGAGGCCAAATTTAAAGCTTAACTCCTCAAAAGACAACATAATACCTGCATCTGTCAAGTAAAGGTCTTGGACCATTTTAAGTCCCTTGGAGTGCCACAGTTTAAATGCTGCATCCGCTCTCCCTGGCGGATACCCCATACTGGACTATATTGAGATAATGTATGCTGTTCCTTTAAGTATTTTGAAACGTCATACCACATCTTTAACATATTTTACTAGTGGGTTTTTAGTTTGTTTCTTTAGTTCTTCTTTTTACTGTGTCTGAGTATATATATAGAACATAGATAGACTAGAACATAACAGACCTCAGCTGCTCAGTAATACCACATTAAGTCTGGACACTTTAAGCCCTCTCTTGTCAGGCCGTATTCAAAACAGGACTCAGATACTGAGGTGTCAGTGAGCAGATTTATTTTGAGACAACAAAACCCTCTCGACAGAGTTCCGTTTCCGTTCCGTTTTCTTCCGCTTA
>NW_020856498.1:72-1043 GCF_000972845.2 Larimichthys crocea
AGCAGCTAACATTAGCCAATAGCAGCTAACATTAGTTAACAGCAGCTAACATTAGCCAACAGCAGCTAACATTAGCCAACAGCAGTTAACATTAGTTAACAGCAACTAACATTAGCCAAGAGCAGCTAACATTAGCCAATAGCAGCTAACATTAGTTAACAGCAGCTAACATTAGCCAATAGCAGCTAACAGTAGTTAACATTAGTTAATAGTAGCTAACAGCAGCCAACATTAGCCAACAGCAGCTAAGATTAGCCAACAGCAGCTAACAGCAGCTAACATTAGCCAATAGCAGCTAACAGTAGTTAACAGTAGCTAACAGCAGCTACAGTTGGCTGCAGTTTACTTCACTGTCCATCAGGTAACTGGACCAAATTGATGAAATTACAAGTCAGTGTAACATCAATATAATTTGAAATCTGTTAGTTTGTGGTAGAAAAGTTGCACAATGTTGCTTTATGTAAAGTATCAAACCAGGATTCCCCCTCCACGTGACAGCTTTGATATTTACGCAGACGTGGAGGAACTGTTTCATCCTGTGACAGTCTGGATTTCTGCTTGCATAATTTGGAGAATTAGAAAGTTGCTCGGCTGTAACGCCTGAAGAAATTGAAGAATTGCCAACTGGCTTGTGCCTGAAAAAGTTGCTGTCAATAACTCAAAACATGTTTTCCATTCAGCGCGTGTCCCCCGACCACCGACTGTCTCAGAGCTCCTGCAGGAGAAATCAAATTTGACAGAATCAGTTTTACGTCTCCGGCTGACGTTTATCAGATTGACCGTGATGATGCCATGTCTGTGACATTTCAGCCTATTGGATAAAAACCATGCTGTCATCGCTGGTTGTTTATGTGTGGCACAGCAGATCTCCAATAAAGTTAATTTACTCTTAAAATAAAATTAAAATTGAATGCCAGAACAATCAGAAGACATGTAGCTTGTATAAAAATTAGTCTAATATTTACTTTTAT
>NW_020856499.1:0-666 GCF_000972845.2 Larimichthys crocea
CACTTTTGGGGACAAGCCACCCAAACGGCACTCAAGCTTTCAGCACCACGGAAAGCAGCCTTCAAGTCACCAGCCTCATGAATTTAAGCCTAAAATTTTGTTTAGGTAATATGAGTCTGTTAACACTGACAAAAGCTAAAAAATAACACATTTCAAAGGGAAATTGATATATGATAGTGTCTGCAGAGAAAAACTCTGGCCCTTGGACAAATGTAGTTGATGACCCCTGCCCTATAACTGCTCCCATCTCCACATTAGGCATGTCTATGAACTCTTTGTATGTGTGTGGTTGTAACTTGGGTTTATACATGTAAAACGTAGAGGTAAAAATAAAAAAAAAAGGATTTCCCCACTGAGGGAATTCTTCTATTCTATTAAAAAATGAGTAATGATTGACTGATTGATTGAAGTGTCTATTTCGAATGTGCAAACCAAAATAAAAAAAAGAAAAGTAAGGCAAAACATTTAAACATAAGGCATGGAAATACATATTTGAAAATTCATAGAATTGCTAAACTTTTTAAAGAAAGTGATTTAAAAGCAGTAATATCAACAGGGGTCCTACAGAGTTCATAAAAGGGGTGTCGCACATTATTGTTAAAAAATAAAATATGTATAATATTATACATAATAATAATTTTATTTTGATAAATAACTTTGTCTGTA
>NW_020856500.1:0-653 GCF_000972845.2 Larimichthys crocea
TGTCTATTGAAGAGTTTTTCTTTCAAAGTTATAAGGAGATGAAACTGGGTTAGTTTGTGTCATTTACTTCAAGTATCCATCAACATGTCAACACCTACATTACTACAACATGGCAACGCTATGATGCTATGCAGGAAATCTGCCCATGCAAGTTTACTGTCATATGAAACACAGTTGAACGAAAAATGCTCAGCAAGGGATATGCAGTTCATACGATTTGTAATCAAAGCAACATTATGTAACTTCTGCCAATTTGCGGCCACAACTGACTGAGATAATACTAACTGCAGAATTACTGTCAAACTTCAAGCAACGTCTGCAAGTTGACTGTCATTACTGTGCATTATACAACAATGCACAAGGGTTAAGATTAGCTGCATTAGCGGATATACATCAAGCCAAGACTGTAGCAGTAAAACCTTTCAGTTTATTGAATTAAAGCATGTTTTTTTTTATTACTTTGTTAATTCATCATTTCTTAAAAAGGGACATTGTGTTATTTCTTCTTAAAGGATGCAATAAGCTGCAGATTACCTCTGTGTATGTGCACAGTGTACAAGCAAAGCACATTTGTTGGTGTCATCACTGTCGACAGTGGTCGAGCCAGTTATGCGGTGTTCCACTCAGTTTACATTACCTGCTGGTGTCAGCCA
>NW_020856501.1:0-511 GCF_000972845.2 Larimichthys crocea
AGCTGGAGGCGGCGCAGCCCTGCAGGCTGACCGGCCTCAGAGTCACCGCCGCCGGCTGCGCCCGCGTGGACCACCGCGGCGGGAAGAACCGCAAGAACCGGATCCAGGAGGTGGAGTACCTGAAATATGAAGAGGAGCTGCGGCTGGACGAGGAGCTGACCCGAGGTACGGAGGGACCGGGATCAGAAGTTCATGTTTATTATTGATTGTATCAGATTGATTCAAACAGATTTTAAGATGATTCATTAATTATTGATGATTAAAGGGACAATCTGTCAGATATTAAGGTATTCATATGCTCATCAGTTCTGAAGGAAACATGCTCAGCTGAAATACTTGTTGTTTTTATTTTGAAATTTACCGCGCACTGTCTCTGTCATTCTGATCACTGAGCTCTGTTTGAAACCGATTAACGGCGAACACAGAGCTGAGAAGTTTGTCCTTCTTCAAAGAAGCTGAGCGACCTGAAACGTTCAAAAGCACAGATTATAGTTTACAGTTTCATAGTTTA
>NW_020856502.1:0-691 GCF_000972845.2 Larimichthys crocea
GTGGGTCATCTTTTGAAGATCTTCTTTTACAAACTGGACATTGATGAATCAGTTTTTCTGCCCACCATCTCTGCAGGCAGTCTTTACAGAAGCTGTGGCTACATGACAACACGACAGGATCAGTAAAGACGTTGTAACAGATTGGACAAGAGAAATCCATCTCTGCTTGACAAACCTGAGCAGCCATTTCTGAGCAAGGCTGAAAACTCAGCAGGTTCTTCAGACAGGAAATCAGCCAGCTGATCCTCTAGAAAGTTCCCTAAATCTTTGAAATGTCTCTGTCAGAGATGTGCAGTCAGCAATCAGTGGAAATAGCAGTATTCCAGTATTCCCAGTAATCCCCTTAGTCCTTATTTCTTCTCTCTCAGTGGAAGTTGTGAGCTTTGTATCCTGTCGTCTGTCTCTCAGTGTGTCTCTGTTTTCAGCAAATGAACTTTGTTTCCTGGTTTGTGTCTTGATATTCAGAGAATAGGTGGAGTCAGGACAGCTTTTTAAATACCAAGACATGAACTGTCTGACAAGAGGTGTGTTCCAAAGCATTACTCTCACATTGGTTTCACTTTGCTTTGTCTTTGAATCGTCGTTCCTCTAAAACTCTTTCAAAGCAACCAGTGGAAGTAGCATTATTCCAGTGTTCCCAGTAACTCAGTTACAGTACAGGATACGGTAGATTTGTATCCCGTTGTCTGTC
>NW_020856503.1:0-950 GCF_000972845.2 Larimichthys crocea
GAGGCAAACTTTTATGTGTATATATACACTCACCAGCCACTTTATTAGGCACACCTGTCCAACTGCTCATTAACGCAAATTTCTAATCAGCCAATCACATGGCAGCAGCTCAATGCCTTTAGGCATGTAGATGTGGCGAGAATGGGAAAGGGGAATCAAACCAAATTAATTAATATACAGACATATAGTGTCATGGCATGGGCATGTATGGAACTGGTTCCCTTGTATTTACTGATGATGTGACTGCTGACAAAAGCAGCAGGATGAATTCTGAAGTGTTTCAGGCAATATTATCTGCTCATATTCAGCCAAATGCTTCAGAACTCATTGGACGGCACTTCTCAGTGCAGATGGACAATGACCCGAAGCATACTGCGAAAGCAACCAAAGAGTTTTTTTAAGGCAAAGAAGTGGAATGTTATGCAATGGCTAAGTCAATCACCTGACCTGAATCCGATTGAGCATGCATTCCACTTGCTGAAGACAAAACTGAAAGGAAAATCGCCCCAAGAACAAGCAGGAACTGAAGACAGTTGCAGTAGAGGCCTGGCAGAGCATCACCAGGGATGAAACCCAGCGTCTGGTGATGTCTGTGCGTTCCAGACTTTAGGCTGTAATTGACTGCAAAGGATTTGCAACCAAGTATTAAAAAGTGAAAGTTTGATTTATGATTGTTAATTTGTCCCATTACTTTTGGTCCCTTTAAAAAGTGGGAGGCACATATACAAACTGTTGTAAATCCTACACCGTTCACCTGATTTGGATGTAAATACCATCAAATTAAAGCTGAAAGTCTGCAGTTAAAGCACATCTTGTTCGTTTTATTTCAAGTCCATTGTGGTGGTGTATAGAGTAAAAAAAGATTAGAATTGTGTCGATGTCCCAATATAATAATTTATGGCCCTGACTGTATGTGTGTGTGTATATATATACTTACTTATACTTCATAT
>NW_020856504.1:0-2666 GCF_000972845.2 Larimichthys crocea
GACAGGAGGAGAGGGGCAAACAGGGGAGAACGGACAACAGGACGGAACAGCCAACGTCGAGTACTGGACACAGGCCGGAACTCCAAACAGGCCAACTTAACACATTCCGAACTCTTCCAAACAGGCCAAAAGTTGACAACATTCCCGGAACAGCCACAATTCTAAAAACGGACAACAGGCCGGAACTTCCAAAACATTCCAGAACAGGACAACATGCCGGAAACATCCAAACATGCCAGAACATGACACATCCAGAACATCCAAACATTCCAGAAATTTAACATTCACCAAACAATAAAACAATGCTAAACGTGACAACATTCCGGAACTTCCAAACATTCCAGAAAATGACAACAGTCCGGAACGGTCCAACATTCCAGAACTTCCACACATGCCAGAACATGGAAAACTGCGGACGTCCAAACATTCAGAACTTCCACCATTCCAGAACATGACAACATTCGGAACGTCCAAACATTCCAGAACTTCCACACAATTCCAGAACAGGAAACATGCCCGGCACTTCCAAACAGGTTAGAACAATGACAAAGTCCGGAACTTCAACATTCAAGAACTTAACTATATTCTGAAAATGGGCAAAATCTAAATAATGCAAGTAGTGTGGAAAATTATAAGAGTTCAGAATTTCCAAACATTCCAGAAACTGACAACATTACGGAACTTCAACCTTCTAAAACGTCCATAATTCCAGAAAACGGCAATATTCTAACAATGTGACAGTATTGTGGGAAAATTAATAAGATTGCGAATGTCCAACATTTTTAGGAACAGAATAACATTCCCGGAACTTCCAAACAGTCAGAACTCTCCAACATGCCCAGAACATACAACATTCCAGAAACTTTAAAACATTCAAACTGGACACATTGTTCCGGAACTGCCAAACATTCCAGAACAATGACAACATGCAGGAACTTCCAACATGCCGACATGAACAACATGCCGGAACTTCCAAACAGTCCAGAACTTGAACAAATTCCAGAATTCACACATTCTAAATCTAGGACGTACCATAGACCAAAGGCAATAGTTCAATGTGCCAGTATTTGTGGAAAATTACAAGATTTCGAATTTCAAACATTGTAGAACATGAACAACATTCTTCCGGAACTTACAAACATTCCAGAACTTCCACACATTCCAGAACAGGAACAACATTCCGGAACTATCCAAACATCGCAGAACAGAATGACAACATTCAGGAACTTACCCAACATCGAACAACTCGACAACATTCCCGGAACTTCAACACATTCGAGGACCTTAACATATTCCGGAATGGCAAATAATTCTACAATATTACAATATGGTGGAAAATTACAGATTTATAATGTCCAACATTTTAGGGGAGGACTGACAAAAATCCAGAACGCCAACCATTCTAAAACTTGACACATTCCGGAACTTCCAAACATTCCAGAACATAAAAAATTCCGGAGCATAAAGATAATGCCACATTCCAGAACTCTCAACAAGCTAGAATGGGACAACATTCTAAGAATTTGTCCAAATTCCACAACAAGACAACAGTCAAGAAATAGCAAACATGCTAGAATTGGCCAACATTCCGGAACATGAAACATATTATTCGATCTACATTTGCCAAAGATAAAGACGAAAGGAAGGAAAAAAGATGACAAGGAAAAAAGATAAAAAGGAAAAAAGATGAAAGGGCAAAGAGACGAAAGGAAGGAAGGAAAAAAGACGAAAGAAAGGAAGGAAGGAAGGAAGTGAGGAAGGAAGGAAAAAAAGATGAAGGAAAAAAGATCAAAGGAAAAAAAGACAAACATGAAAACAAACACTAATAATATTTTTTATTAATTCAAAAACAAATGAAATAATTCCCCAAGAAAATAACAAAACGAAAAGGTTGGAGGTTCCTGGCCAAAATAAACAAAACGAGAGAGAGAACACTGAGCCAGCCAATGGCCGTCGCACCCAGCATCCACTCCCAAACTAAGCCTGCCTAAAACTCACTACCTAAATGAAAAGAAAAGACCGAAAACAGGACTACCAAGGAACCCCCGAACCAAAACTAAAATAACAAAACCCAAACGGCTAAACGGACTCCTGGCATGGGGAAACCAGAGCCTCGACCTTCTCACCAGATCACCTGCAGGGAAAAATAGAGAGAGAGACACCTCCTTAAGTCAGAGCTCATACTTAAGAGACAATAAGTCTCACCTGGGGTCTCCTCTGTGCACAGAGAGAGAGAGAGAGACAGAGAGAAGGAGAAAGAGGGGTGGGGAGAAACAAACACACGCCCACACACACAGTTCTACCTCCTGGCCACACGTAACAGGAAGGAAAAAAGATGAAATGAAAAAAAAGACAAAAGTAAAAAAGACGAAAGGAAGGAAGATAGGACGGAAGGAAAAAGACAAAAAGGAAAAAAGGATGAAAAGGAAGGAAGATAGGACGGAAGGAAAAAGACAAAAAGGAAAAAAGGATGAAAAGGAAAAAAGATGAAGAAAGAAAAAAAGATTAAAGGAAAAAAACGAAAAGGAAAAAAACGAAAAAGGAAAAAATGAAGGAAAAAAGATGAAAGGAAGGAAGGAAAAAATGATGAGATGAAAAAAGAAGAAAAAGACGAAAGTAAAAAAAGACGAAAAGGAAAAAAAGATGAAGGAAAAAAAGATGAGATG
>NW_020856505.1:0-521 GCF_000972845.2 Larimichthys crocea
TATGCTTGATTAATTTCTCAGAGAAGCTCGGTGAGCCGGCTCACATTTGGGTATAAAAAGGTGAATTCAGTCTGAAACTCCTCATTCCTGTTCAAAATAAAAAGTCAACATTAAAGCACTTCATGATGCTGGATGGTCTCTGACAGGTGGTCTAATAAATGTGTTAAGCACTGTATAATGAATAAATGAAGACATTTAGTCACTAATATTTAACAAGTACATGGCTCAAGACATGAGGGCCAACTCACCAAGACTCTGCTGTGTTCTTAGACCTTAAGGAATAGGGATGTTCTTTTAGTGATGATGATGTTTGCATTTTACCCCACCTACAATGCTCAACTTTCATCCCTTCCCAGGACACTGAACAGCACAACGACCAACGTCCACATCGGTGATGGTGACAGTCATCACAACATTGAGCACAAACAAACCAATGGGCTGCTCAATGGGCTGGTCAATGGTACTGTCTAAATAATAATAATAATAATAGATTTTATTTAAAAGTGCTTTTCAGGGTACTC
>NW_020856506.1:0-5116 GCF_000972845.2 Larimichthys crocea
AAACAACAAAAAAGAAACAAAAAGGGGAGAAAATCATTAATTACATGATAGAATAATCATAGAGCAAACTAAAGACCAACAATGTAACGTTTCAGTTTTTATATGTATATGAAAAGGAATTATGACCAAAACTATATACAGTATGTGAACAGTTGCTAAAAATTAACACCAGCAATTATTTACCTCAATTTTGGAGCTGCTGTCCCTATCCTCTCTGCATCACTGGAACTGTAGCCTACCTTCATTGTAGATAATAGTCTGCTGCTATGTCCCTTCGACTTTCTATTCCCAGCCAATACATACCTCACTGACACCATATGTGTACTGCTGTGGCTCAAAACACAAAGCTCTAGCTTAAACATCAAATAACATGCACCCAGATAATTAGTTACATTGATAAACATGAAAAAATAAAAAATGCACAGAGAGATTGTGATGGACAGAACAATACCAACTTAGGCCCGTTCATGCCGACTCTAAGAGATATTGAACTGCCTTACATATGTTTGGTCAGATAAAAGGTTACACTGATAAACATGAAAAAAAAAATGCACTCAGAGAGATTGTGATGGACAGAACAATAGCAACTTAGGCCCGTACATGCAGACTCTAAGAGATGTCGAACTGCCTTACATATGTTTGGGTCAGATACAAGGTTACATTGATGAACATGAAAAAATTAAATACACCCAGAGACATTGTGATGGACAGAACAATACCAACTTAGGCCCCGTACATGCAGGCTCTAAGAAATATATAAATGCCTTTCATACGTTTGTTAAACGTGGTCGAGAAGTTTCCTGTTTTCCGTTGTTGTGGCTGTGATGAGTTGTGGAAATCCTTTTGAGTGACAAACAATACCAACTTAGCCCGTACAGTGCGGACTCTAAGAGATATGTAACTGCCTTCATACGTTTGGCAAATGTGGTCGCAAAAGTTCCCCGTTTTCCGTTGTGTGGCTGTGAGTGAGTTGTAGAAATCCTTTTTGATAGAACAGAAGGACAATACCAACTTAGGCCCCGTACAGTGCGGACATCTAAGAGGATATAGTTTAACTGCCTTGTCAGACGTTTGTGGCAAATGTGGGCGCAAGTTTCCCTTTTTTCCCGTTGTTGTGGGCTGTGATGAGTTGTAGATGATCCTTTGATGACAGAACAATACCAACTTAGGCCCCGTACATGCGACCTAATGAGATAGGTAACTGGCCTTTCATACGTTGGGTAAACATGGTCGAGAAGTGTTCCTGTTGTTTCCGTGTTGTGGCTGTGATGAGTTTGTATAAAATCGGTTTTGTATGGACCGAACGAATACACACTTAGGCCCCGTACATGCGGACTACTAGAGATTATGTAACTGCCTTTCATACGTTTGGTAAATGATGGTCGAGAATTCCTGTTTGGCCGTTGTCCGCGGCTGGATGAGTTGTGGAACTCCTTTGTGATGGAGCAGCACCACTAGCCCTACCCCGACCTCGGACCTCTAAGAGATATGTAACTGCCTTTCAACATTGGGAAACGTGGTCCAGAAATGTCCTGTTTTCCATTTGGGAAATCCTTTTGATGGACAGAACAAGACCAAACTTAGGCCCCGTACATGCCGACTCGTAAGAGATATGTAAGGCTGCCATATCCGTCTTATCACAGAGTTATAAAACAACAGTTAGACAGGGGCTGGTGAGACTGTAATACATTGGAAGTACACCAGATTTGACGCAAGGTATGTGGGAGCATAATGTGGATCATAAAGTGTCCAAGAGTTTCGGTTCGTTGTTGCAGCTGTGAGGGAGCTGTGGTATATCCTTTTGATTGAACATCTCGTTGTTTGCCTTTTTGCCTGTGGGCAAGTAGTAGGTACCTCATTAAAGTCTCGGCCGAAACAAATGACTATAGCTTAGGTGATTCATCATTCCAAGGAGTCCAAGAACTTCCATGTTTTTGGCAAACTTTCGTGAGGACAGAGTGTGGTGTCGGTACAGCTGACAATCACGGCGTCCTGACTGGGCCTCAAGTTTGACAACGCACAAACTCGAGATCAGTCACTTTGAAAGTACCCATCCGATGCCTCTGCCTGAATGTGGCTCTTAGCAGTACATGCAACGCCTCCGCCACCATCTTTTTTGCCATGTCGGTGGAAAGGTTGTGTGTAGTAGCACACGTGTCGGGCTGCGTGCAAACAGTGATAAATGTATTGCCGTTCCAAGTGAACGGTTAAGGGAACACGGAAGGATCCGAACAGAGGTGGTTCCGTTAGCATAAGACATCGGCAAGTGCCAGATTCATGGTGGCATTTCAGTCCCCGATGTGGAGAATGGAAGTCCTGTGTGCGTTGTGGTGAATAATTTTGAGGTTTTGTGCAGTTCCCGTCTGCCAAGTTCACATTTGCAAGAGTGGTGTAGTGCAGTGAACGAGAACTGGTTCAAGTTGTCCATTAGGGCAGTGTGATTTCAGGATCAGATGAGATTGTTCTTTTCCGCAAATCTTGTATGTGCAGCACCGTTAAAGTGGAGGTTTTCCGTACGTGAGTGCGCAAACCATACGACGATTCAGGCTCAAACACAACGCTTCAGAGACAACCACTGCAAGACTCCATTTCGCATGCCTTTCAACTTTGTTGAGCTGTGCAGGCAAGAAGCCAACTTCATTGGAAACTGCCTTCCGAACGCTCCTTTTTTGGTCATGTTCTCTCATTTCTCATCAATGTAGACCAGGTTTATTCCAATTGCAACCTGGGAATCTTCTTACGGAAATTTTGTCCGCGTTTGGATGTCCAGTTGAAGTCGCAAAAATCGTGTGTCACTGTGTTTTCCCATCTTGCTGGCCTTGATAACGATGTTGGCAATGGTTCCAAATGTTACCATTCACAAGTCCATCCCCACATCCAGATTCCTGAGTATCATTATGGCGTAGTCCGTGTGCAGCTTTGTATGTCAGTCAGTCAGGTCTCTTTTTTTGCCCTTTGAAGCATCTGTCTGGATCAATTTCACCTGTGGTGGGTCTTTAGCAGTAGTCAGTGCCTTAAGTTGACAAAATCGGTGTGTGGAGAGCTAAGCTACAGTTGTTGTCGTGATTGGTGAGACTGCATCAACCTCTTTGGTGGGGGTTGTGTTGCAAAGATTAGTGCGAGGGAGGTCGAGTGGACAGTCCTTGATATCGATCACAGTCCTTAGGAGGTAAAGCTCTGTTCCTCATCAGTGAGTGGACCCAATCCTTCCTCTTACACCAGAACTACTGTTCAAAGCTCTGCAAAAACAAGAGTCAATTTTGCTGTACGCATGATCGTGGGTCGGATTGAGCCGTGTGGAAGTTGTCTTTCCAAATGTCGAGCACGCCCTCCTCAGTACCACACAGGCAGATGGGAGTTTGCGATTTGTGGCCAGCGGTGGCAGTGGTTGGTAAAAAGTCTCCTACTGCCAAGGACGGAACATGCCTCAAAGGTTTCCTGTTGCCCTTTTGATCTGCTGAAATCCCGAGTGGTACGTAAGTGCACGAATAACTCCTTTGAAACCAGGGGAAAGTCATCTATAATTAGTAATTTCCGGGCAATGAAGGAAACGAGCGCTTGGCATCTGCAGATTTCATCTCAGTGTATGTTCGAGTCCCCTGGTGATAGGTGTTTTAAACAATCTTGGCAATTAAATTACAGCATTGAATGCAAGCGTCTATAAAGCCAGAGAAATAGTTTTAAGGCTGCAGTGGCCAGTAAATGCAGTCAGAATAGCACTGCAGGCGGGACATGGTCCGTCCTTGGTCGACAGAATCTCGGTCGGGAGTTGGCGCAGAAGTACTTGGTATGGGGGCACTCCCGTGTAGGCATTTGGATACATGTGACTTTCCAACAACCAGCTCCACGGCAGTCCCACAAAGTAAAAGAACGGTTTCAGGATTGTACACGGCCCAGACACGTTTGAGCCCAGTGTCAGTACAGTGTAAGGGGAAATATAGACGCCTGTGTTGTGGGATCATTGAGGGCTTGGTGATAGTGTTCCTCAAAAGTCCTGGGCTCAGGCTTTGGCCTCGATTGTGTGGTACAGCCTATACTGACTGACTGGACGATCCACTGCAAAGTCTGGTACGTTGCCATTCTCGCCTCGTCATTGGGGTTTTATGTTCTTCTCGTGGGTGAGTTGGTGCATTGGACCAGACATCCACTAAAGATCCACCTACAGGTCAAGGGTGTGTCCAACGCATTAAAGACCAGCCTCCTGTCAGGAATTTTTTCCAGTGCCTCTAATGTATGTGCCACTGTCTGACATATTCCATACTGATCTATGACGTCACCGAGGGAGTCGACTTCACGTCCCCAAAACTGTACGACCTACCATTTGTAAAACTGTTTCGTGATGGGGAAGTCTTCGTTTGGTCAGTCATCAGTTGATCTGGTGGGGGAGGATACAGTTTCAGTAGTCCGTCCGAGACCGTTTCTGGTAATAAACTTTACTCTTCTGAGAAGCGGAAATCTAAAGTGGCCGGCTTTGCCCTACAGTTCTTTATTTTGACGTATCCTTTGTCAAATTTAAAAGGGGAACTGCAATTTTTTTCATTTGAGATTAAGTTTCCAATAGACAGTCCTGTACTGAGATGCCATTCAGCCAGACACACAACCTTCCATATGGTACAGGTGTTCGGTGGTATACTCTCTGCTATTTCACTGGGAGGCCAGACATCCACAGACATTAGTTCTGAGTTCTGTGTGAAACGGTCCCTAAATCAATCTGCTCGAAGGAAAATGTACGTGCATCTTCAGGGCTATGTCTCAGGTCGCTGAATGACACCACATTATCGCGAGCACTTTGTGATGGGCAAGCTGCAAAGTGTCGTGCCACAGCCTCTTTGAGCACATGACCTCTCTGTGGTGGGTTAGCGTATGCCGCGCATTATCTGCTTCATTTCATCTTTCCGTTGATGTTCGTTTTCTTCCATCACGGAATGACATCATTCGGAACTCAGTCATCTCATTCCGGCTGGACACATACGACATCATGGGAAGCACTAAGGCAAGAACGTACTCGTGCCAGCACGGAAGATTGGGTATGTCCAGTGTTTGCGTGTCCCATGTTTACAGCAGATCTGGATTGTATCCATTAACCCAGCAGTCCTTTGGATGACGTTTCAACACA
>NW_020856507.1:0-715 GCF_000972845.2 Larimichthys crocea
ATTAAATGATGTTTTAATTATAGTAAATTTAGTATATTTCACATAAACTTGTGAAGTTTCACTCTCCTAAAAAAAAAAAAAGAGACAGACCCTGCTTTCCACCCCACATGCACAGCAGGTGGCAGCATTGCCGTTCACAGGGTTTGAAGGGTTTTGGGTTGTGTTGCTGATCGGCGGTTGCCGGGCAACCTTTGTAACGACATGACCGAGTTGCACCAGGCGGCAGCAGCGGGGGACTTCGATCGGGTCGAGGAGATTCTGGGGCAAAACAAATGCAATCCCAACCAGAGAGACATCGACTGGAGTCACAAGACACCTCTGCACTGGGCGGCAGCTAAAGGTGAGTATGATGGATCCGTGACGTCATCATTTCACCTGACACAACCTGCAGGTGTTAAATGTCGTCACTATGACACCTGACACCATTCAAACATATAAAAGGTGTCCAAAACGCCCTGAACGTGGACAAAGTCATGCATTTTGTCCACCTATGGGGACTTTAATGATTAATAATAATATAGGCAAATTATCAGCTGATCAGAGCTGAACTTACTGATCTATTTTGTTCGCCTAGATTTAAACTAAACTTTTTTTGCTACAGTACATCATCAGAAAACATAAATATAACACTGTATAATATTATAATCCAAATTTGTGTTTAGCAGCTGTTCAGTAGTCATCTGTTTAGTCCATATCCTGAAAAAACTCAAACTTA
>NW_020856508.1:0-112 GCF_000972845.2 Larimichthys crocea
AAGATCCTCTGAACTCAGATTTGTTCGAAATGATCAAGTAGTAGAAATATTTCTTTGGTTTCTGTTGATTTACACACACACACACACACACACACACACACACACACACACA
>NW_020856508.1:122-1123 GCF_000972845.2 Larimichthys crocea
ACACACACACACACACACAGACTTGACTGAGGTCAGCTGATGATGATGTCTGTAGTAGTCTGACTTCATGATGATCCACAGTACCAGAATGACATTCACTAGCAAGGACCACGCCACAACAATGTGATTGAAAGGCTTCATGAAATGAGGAAGTATTGGATGTTGAGGGTGGATGAATGGATGTGTCAGTGGCTCGTTCAGGAAAATGTAGATGGGACATGAAGCTCCCTGCTGGTCGGTCCTATCTGGAGCCAGTGTTTAGTTTGTCTGTTCTGGGCTATCGTAGAAACATGGCGGTTCAACATGGTGGACTCTGTGAGAGGAGCCTCAGTGTTTGTAGATATAAAAGACTGATTTGAACAAAAACACAATGATTCTTATTTTCAGGTGATTATACACTGATGAAAACACAGTTCTGAATTTGATTTTCCATTTCTGCCAATAGATCGTCCTAAATGTTCCACACTGGCCCTTTAAATGCACAGCGTTTTAGCATGAACACAACAGACACACTTTCTGCTGTCAGCACGTTCTCTCATGAACTGACTTCAGACCAGCGTTGCAGAGCGCTCTGCACTATGTGCTGTTAGCTGGCCTGTAAATATTAGCTGCTAGTGCTATTTGAAAGCTGCCCTCCTGCTGTAGCTTCAGACATTATGCTGCTTAGAACTGAGTCACTGATCACAGAGCACCAGCAGACCTGGGACCAGCTGACCACCTGCCTCTTCAATCAATGTGCACGAATGCATCAAATAAGAAATCAGTCAAAGTAGTGCCATGAATGTATCCAAATGTAACAGAGTAAAAGTAACAATGTTTCTGAAAATCTACTCAAGGAAGAATAAAAAGTATGCTGCATTAAAACTACTCTGACAAGTACAATGTACTCCAAAAAGTACTGAACTACATGTAACGGAGTAAATGTACCTCGTTACTACCCACCTCTGGTTAGAGGAGTGGATGAAGGGATGGAGGGAGTCTGACAGAAGGATGGGTTGACC
>NW_020856509.1:0-4807 GCF_000972845.2 Larimichthys crocea
CGAATTTTCTCAAGATTCATGTGATTGAATAAACACATGTTGTGTTTGCAGATTTCAGTCCACACGACAGAGGCAGAGTCTCACGGATCCCAGCTGTCTGTACTATGAAGAGTTGAACGGTCCCAAAGATTGGAATCCAGGCTTTCAGTGATGAACCTGGACTCAGACACAAAGTAAGAGAACGATACTAACTCATTAATTAGATTTTTTTTCAGATCATTCGTTGCGGTCTTCTGTTTGTGTTTTCTACCCAAAATATATTTACAAACTCTTGGACCTGTTATCTTCCTCTAGATGTCTGTGACAGCTTGTCAGTCACTTTGAAAAACAGTAATCTGATTCTAAAGAGGACGATACCAAACTTTTAAAGCTCATATATCATCATAAACAGTTGATCTGAATAACAAAACTGTTGGTGTTGCAGAGTTCAGGTCCAACAGACACAGAGCAGGTCTCCAGGGATCCATCTGTCTGTCCATTGAAGAGTGGACTATTCCACAGGATCTTCCTTGGTGGCCCTTCACGTGATGAACCTGGACCCTCAGACACAAAGTAAGAGACTGTTTTTTACTGTAAATGACGATGAAGATTGATGCATTGAGCTGAAAAAAAACTGCTCACAATACTTTATAATTCAGAACAGATAACGTATGCGTGCAGCATTCTGTTTCAAGTTAATTAAAAGTCACTGCTATGATCAACAATGTGCTTTGAAAACATTAGAAGTGGACCCTTTGAGATCAGTATTCTCCCACCATCATATTGTTCTGACGATTGAGAACAAACATCCATGGGCGCACTGATGCCGATAATAAAGGGCAGAAAATGGTCAAATGTAACTTTGGATCCTGAAATGTCTTCACAGAGGAGGAAGAGGGTTCATGTCCTGTGAGGAGGAAAGATCCAGAACAAGACGTGGACTGCCAGACAGCCAGTAGACCCGCATGTACAAGTCAGACTGTCCATCTTACATGTTGACCCTGCTGCATTTCATCCATATGTTCTATTTAGAGATTTACAGTGAGTTCAATTGAAGTTTTAGACTTGAATCAGATTCAGTCCAGTTGTGGAGACAACGTTGGGTAGTTGAAAGACCAGCTGGGCTGCGCATTCTGGATGAACTGCAGAGGTTTGATGGCACATGCGGAAGGACCAGCCAGGACTGGCTGCAGAAGTCCAGACACAAGAGTGACCAAGAACACCTGATGAGTCGTTTTTTTCTTATGTCACTCCTGTGTCAGTGTTCAGATTTCAGCTTTAGTCATCTCAGAGCTTGGTTAAAATGCTGCTATGTAAACTCAGCATTTCCTGCTGCTGCTTTCAAATAAAGTTTTTTAGAAGGGTTTTTTATGTGAAGCAGCTAGAGGAAAATGGGAGTGTATTTGGCTTGGAGATTTACAGAAGCTTTTGTTAGGGTGCTATGAGATAAAAACAGGTTCCACACAACGAGACATCAACAAAACCATTCTGTATTATTTGGTCCGTTGGATCATTTTAAGTATCACAGAGATGCGAACAGCACAGCGAAGCTGTTTCATCTGACGAGCTGCTGAAGCTCCGGCCTGTCGCCCTTTGCTGTCAATCCAAAACATCAAACACAAAGAGAGTCTGAGAGAAAAAGAAGCATTTCTGATGTTCAAACCAAAAAATTGACTTGTAACATTACTCCTCTATATGTTCCTGTATTGACTTTTTCTTTGTCAAACTTGTTTCTCTTTTTTAGTGAGTGGTGTCTTCAGGAGGTTTTAGATGAACATAGATCCGTTGAAGGACGAGATGTGAACGTGTGGACTGAAGGAATGATGAAACCGGAAGTGGAAACCCTCCTTCAACAGGATTACACTGACTCTACATTACAGAGTGGGACAGAGTGAAGAGGTTCATACCAACATGCGGTGAGGGCAGCTTGAGCCAGCCTTCCAAGCAGAAGGAGGACCCTTCCATGACACTCGATCAAATGCCACGAACCTCTTCACGGCCTTACTGACCACCCGCGACACATCCGAGTCGTTCTGCCCACCGGTCGTCGCTGGCGTTGGAAAAAACCTTCTCCGTGATGAAGTTCACTCTGGACTGGGCAGACGGGCTAAGGGAGAACCAGATGTCAGGTTGGTGGTTCTGCCTCTCGTTTCAGGGAGTCCTGAACTGTCAAAGATGAGCGGTTCAGTCTTCTCACGCGCCTCCATGTTTTCCATCCAACATTCAGAAGGTCACAGCAGAGAAGCTCGCTGTCTGTAATTCTGTTCATCTTTGACGGCCTGGATGAAAGCAGACTTTCATGGCTTGCGATTCAACAACAAAGAGCTCGTGTCTGCATGGTCACACCAGGATGTCATTTCAGTCAGCGTGCTGTTGACAAGCTCTTCATCAAGGGGAATCTGTTCCCTCGGCTCCATCTGTGATAACTTCCAGACCTTGCAGCCAGCCAATAGATCCCTCCTTCATTGTGTTGGACCGGGTGGTAACCAGAAGTACGAGCTTCCTGGACACTCAGAGGAGGAGTACTTTCAGGATGGAGAGTCAGTCGATGAAGATCTGCCAGCAGAATACTCACACATCAAGACCTCCAGGAGCCTTCCACATCATGTGTCTGATCCCATTCTTCGCTGGATCACTGTACCAGTTCTTGGACCCACCATGTTGCCCCAAGACCATAGGGAGGCTGCCCCAAGCCCGACGACCTGTACTCACACTTCCTGCTGGTTCAGACACAAGGAAGAGAAGAAGTACGATGAAGGTCATTGAGACGAGTCCCCAGGAGCTGACTGCGGCTGAGGGAAGTCTCTGAAAGCTTGGGAGGCTGGCGTTTTTTGAACAGGCTGGAGGACAGGAAAAACATCATGTTTCTACCAAGAAGACTGGCGCAGTGTGGTATGGATGTCACAGAGGCCCGGTGTACTCATGGAAGTTTGTACAAAGATCTTCAAAAGATTGAGAGTGTGATCTTCCAGAAAACCGTTTACGGCTTTGATTCAATCTAGCGTGCATGAGTTTCTGGCGCCGTCTTACCTGTGCCACTGTTCACCCACCAAGAAGACAGAGGGTCTGGAAGGAGGACGCTTTGGGAAAAGACTGCAGGACTCAATCCTTGAGTGTTCCTGACGAAGGCAATGGAGAAATCCCTTCAAAGTAAAAATGGGCACAGGACCGGTTGGGGCGCCTGCCGGCAGGGCCGCGCGCGGGAAGGCCAACAGATGACGCTTAGGAGGCCGGCGGGGGCAGAAAAAGACCAGGGCAAAAAGCCCATCCCAGAGAAGGCCAGCAAAAACCGTAAGGGAGAGATGAGAGACAGGGACACAAGCGCGCTCCTGACAGAAAAGCATTTTCAACAATCTTCTCACTGTCTGATGGAGTGAACGATGGACTGCAGTCCATCAGGAGCTATCAAGAGTTCTGAAAGTCAGAGAACAGAATCAGAGAAGAAACTCTTGAGATCCACTGCTCAAGCTCTGGCCTACCTGCCCTGCAGATGTCAGAGGAGGTTCTGGATTAGTTGGACCTGCACAAGTTACAACACATCAGAGGAGGGCCGACAGAGACTGATTCCAGCTGTGAGGAACTGCAGAAAGGCTGAGTAAGTCCAGATGTGATGAACATTATAAATCAATGTAGATTAATAGTTAAGCTCAAATGTTAGTAGTGTTTTTGTTCTTTTCATCTTCCTTTGGGTGGAATGAGATCGGTGTCACAGTCCACACAGTCTGATTTCATAATAACATGTTTTGTAATGTTATGACAGACTTTCTGGCTGTGGACACTCAGACACTCAGGTCAGAGGTCAGTTCAAATCATTGAATGATGTATTAAACTTAAATTAAACTTAAAGTGGTCCATCAGTCAGTGAAGATGATGTCAGTGCTGATGAGGCTGTAGAGTGTATGAGAGACAAGAGCTACACATTTCAAACCTGAACACATCTGATTGGATTATAAATTGATTTTTATCAACATTATTTATTCTTTATTCAGATTGAGGCGCTGCGGGTTGTCAGAGATCAGCTGTGCTTCTCTGACCTCAGCTCTGAAGTCCAACCCCTCCCATCTGACAGAGCTGAACCTGAGTCAGAACAACAAGCTGCAGGATTCAGGAGTGAAGCTGCTGTGTGATTTTCTGCAGAGTCCACACTGCAGACTGAAGACTCTGAGGTCAGTTCACTGACTCTCTGTTACTATTGTAGATCTGATGTTTAATTAACAAGTGAACCTAACTTATGTTCAGACATAACTTACATCCATAAAGTTGTAAATGTCCTTTTGTTTATATTTTCATGTTTGTTGTATTAAATTTAGTCTGCAGTCACAAAGACTTGTGTTTCTTAAAGAAACTGTAGAAAATGTCTAGTGGGTAAAGTGAGTGAATGTTTAGAATTGTTGGTAAATGGTCACATCTGTATACAGAAGATAAATGGATTTTTATCAACATCATTTATTCTTCATTCAGATTGAAGAACTGCAGGTTGTCAGAGACCAGCTGTGCTTCTCTGGCCTCAGCTCTGAAGTCCAACCCCTCCCATCTGACAGAGCTGGACCTGAGAGGAAACAAGCTGCAGGATTCAGGAGTGAAGCTGCTGTGTGATCTTGTGAAGAGTCCACACTGCAGACTCTGCAGTCAGTCCATGTTGGTCTCAGCAGTATTGTACTAAACACAGTTAGTATCAAAGCACAGATCCAGTATTTCCTGTAAACCTCCGACCTTCTCAGCGGCTGCTTTCCTCAGTGAAGCTGTGAGAGGAGAACGGTGACAGGCTTCAGGATTGGACAGAAAGACAGAGAGAGAGAGAACAGTCAGCCAATCAGATGAGCCAGAA
>NW_020856509.1:4817-13318 GCF_000972845.2 Larimichthys crocea
CGAAGCTCGTTGTGTCATTGTTTTTGGTTGATGTGAAGACGACTGTTGTTGTTGTGTTCATGTCTACAGGAAATAAAGCTGATTCCAGCTGACAGCATTCCAAGATGTACAGAGACAGTATATGTATATGTATATCCCGACAGATTGTTACAGCAGAAAACTGAACTAAAGAACTACAAAGTCATGAATAAATGATTTATCTCAGTCACAACAAGTGGAGATGACTGTCAGCGCTGCAGTCTGAACTGCTCTGAGATCAGCTCCACTGTCAGACACAATGTCAAGTCCACCATCATCATGTGTGTTCCTCTGGATCATGTGACAGAGGATCATCAGTGGTCTGGGCTGCTCTGCTGCTGCTCTGTCACTTATTTAAACAGATTTACCTGCTTTATTTTCTGTTGCAACTCCACCCTGTGGAATGATTAAGAACTGCAGTTCATTTCCACGTTATTTTCACATTAATTTTGTGTGTAGTGAAGTTGTGTGAAGTTGATGTGAAGAAGCATTTTTAGTAATTTATGAGCATTTATCTTATCCACGTGTTGTAATGTAAGTCTATCTTATTTTATTGTATTGTATTTTATTATATTATTTTGTGAATACCAGATGATAAAAACCTGTAGAAAGTTTGAATTGAACTCCAAACTTAAGCATCATTTTAGTACATATTATAATGTGTTATCTGTTTTTAAATTGTGTATTTTTCTAGTAAATTTAACAGATTTTTAAAACAGAAACTGAACTAAGAACTGCCAAAGTCACTATGGATGATTTGTTTCACTTTCACGTGATTTGATCCATTGTTGATATACATTGATTAAATTGCTTTTAGTTTCTGAAATATCTCTGGATTTTGTTGAAAGGTCGGGATGTGTTAAACTTTAACACTGTGTTACACTGTTTTGTTTTCTTTTGACCTTGAACTGTATTCCCCTCTCGCTCCCAACGGCCCCGCTTCTGGAGACGGCGCTCCTCTGTGGCCCTGCCGCCGCTACCTGGTGGAGCTGTAGCAGCACGTACTTTTACCGCTTATATCCTCGAGCACGGATGTCGTTCCGTAGGGTTGGGACGCCCTCGCCTGTGCGCTTCGGCTTGCACCTTCCGCCTCCCGGGATGAGAGCCCAGGCTGCCCGTGTTCCCTCCTTGCCCCCACAGGGATGCGTGCTCTGCCTGCCCGATTGTGGTTCCTGTCGTGATATATACGGCCCCGTTGCTTCCAGAAGATGCGTCTGCTCGGCCTCGACTGGTGGGCTCCCGTGCGCACCACCTCCGCGGTTTCGTCGGAGCCCTCCGTGTTCCGTTCCGCTGGGTGGCGTCAGGCGTCGTCAGGCTTAGTCGTGGTCGGCCCTGCTCCTGCCTTGATGTTGACGACGCAGAGTCTTTGGTGCTACTTTTTTATTGGCGTTGTAGCCGCTGCGCGCTCCCGCACTCCTTTGTCCCCGCGACTTTGCACCGCCACTCACTCCTCGCGTTCTGCTTCCCGTGCCTTGCTCCCCTGTTAACATTGTGAATGTTCAGTTACCTGACCATAACGTCCATCACGACCTTCATCGTCGGGCCTTCCAGTGTCTGTGGTTCGTGCGTTGCCCGGCGAGGACTGAAGTCCTGCTGGTCTTTATACTGGATGTGCTGCATCACTGACTGACAGCTGATGAAGGGAGTCTCTGGAAACACTGATTCATGACTTCTGTTGTCTGTCTGCTTCTCTCATCAGGTGGAAGTGGTGACAAAGGTGTTTGTGTTGAGAGAGGATCAGCTGAGTCCTGATGATCCAGAGAGGTTGAAGCAGCAGCATCAGCTCTGACTGGGCCATGTTACTGGGAGGTGGAGTGGAGAGGAGAGCTTCATCCAGCAGAGACTGACGGAGGAATCACAACAAGTGGAGATGACTGTCAGCGCTGCAGTCTGAACTGCTCTGAGATCAGCTCCACTGTCAGACACAATGTCAAGTCCACCATCATCATGTGTGTTCCTCTGGATCATGTGACAGAGGATCATCAGTGGATCTGGACTGCTCTGCTGCTGCTCTGTCACTTATTTAAACTGATTTACCTGCTTTGCTTTCTGTTGCAACTCCACCCTGTGGAATGATTAAGAACTGCAGTTCATTTCCACGTTATTATTCACATTAATTTTGATGTGTAGTGAAGTTGTGTGAAGTTGATGTGAAGAAGCATTTTTTAGTAATTTATGAGCATTTATCTTATCCACGTGTTGTAATGTAAGTCTATCTTATTTTATTGTATTGTATTTTATTATATTATTTTGTGAATACCAGATGATAAAAACCTGTAGAAAGTTTGAATTGAACTCCAAACTTAAGCATCATTATTAGTACAATATTATAAATGTGTTATCGTTTTAAAATTGTGTATTTTTCTAGTAAATTTAACAGATTGTTAAAACAGAAAACTGAACTAAAGAACTGCAAAGTCACTATGGATGATTTGTTTCACTTTCACGTGATTTGATCCATTGTTGATATAAAAACATTGATTAAAGTTGCTTTTAGTTTCTGAAATATCTCTGGATTTTGTTGAAAGGTCGGAGATGTGTTAAACTTTAACACTGTGTTACACTGTGTTTGTTTTCTTTTGACATGAAATGTATCAAATATAGCAAGAAAAGCACAAAGTATATAAGATCGATTGTGTCAGTATCATTTTATATTTCATATACTTTTTATATTTCACAAACTTTATATTTATACTGTTATTACCTTGTCTTCTGTTTTTATTCGGAGCCTTGCAACAAAATCTTGCTCAAATGTACATTGTGAATGTTCAGTTAAATGACAATAAAGTCAATCAGAGACAGAGTCTGGGTCCGGTTTGTCTTGGTTAAATAACAACTAGTTTCTGTGAACAGTTTGTTTTGGTTTTCTCCATCATTTACTCACATTATGTTTCTGTTTACATCATGAAACTGGGAGCAAAGTCACATGGTTTCAGAAAGACACCAGTTCTGAGCGTGTTCAGTTTGTTCAGTCCTCCTTTAAAGTCAACAGAGCAGACGGAGGAAAAGTGATTCTGAGTCAGGGTGAGTGTTAATCCCACATTTAATAAAAAAAAAGTACTTAATACATAATGATGATGATAACAATAACAATAATCATAATAAAACCAATAATAATAATAATAATACCAAGTTATTGGCTGCAGTCTTCTAGATTAAAAGTCAGTTTTCGGTTTTACCACCTGTCATAACTCACTAACTCAGTTTGACAGTTTGTCTCTCGTCGTCTCACTCTTTATATTTTAACTGCGTCACTCTCACATGAAGGCCCGCCCTACCCTGTCTGTGATTGGCTGATATTCTTGCCCTCCTCACCTTGACCAATCACAGTCCTCCTCATGCTTACAGCCAACCCATTTCATTTCAAGGAAATCCAGAGGCAGTTTGCAGAAACAGTCTGAGGTGAGTTCAGTTTGTTTGGACTACATTTAAAGTCGACAGAGCAGACAGAGGAAAAGTGATTCTGAGTCAGGGTGAGTGTTAATCCAACATTTTTATTATTTTCCTGTCAAAGTCTCTGAGTCAGTTTTCTCTCTGTGGACTGTAGAGGAAAGAAAAGTTTGGATGAACTCAACAGTTTGATTCATCTGTCGACACAAAGTCTGTTTGTTCATACACAGTCTGCAAATGTTACTTCCTGTTTGTGACTCTTGAACAAACCTGTTTCCTGTTTTCTGAGCTCACAGTCAGTGTTACTGTTTCACCTCTCAGACTGACTGAAGTCCAGAAGAAGAGTGATTCTGAGGAGGACAGAGCATGTTCATGGTAAACAGATGATCTGTGTGAGCAACACACACTCACACATGCACATGTGCGAGCCTGTGCACACACACACACACACACACACACACACACACATAGACAAAGTCATGTCATTTGCTGTAAATGGAGAAAGGCGGAGCAGCACTAAGCAGGTGGTGCAGATTGATAAGAACATGGAGGGGCCCTGAAAGGGAAAGTGTTCAGTTTGTTTACACTTTCTGAGTGAACTGAGCAGAAGTGCGTAGTGTGCGCATGTTGATTAATGCTCGCTCAGTCTTGTTTGTGACTCTTGAACAAACCTTCTTTTTCTTGATTCCTGTGTTCTGAGCTCACAGTCAGTGTTACTGTTTCACCTCTCAGACTGACTGAAGTCCAGAAGATGAATGTTGGTGTGGAGGAAGAGGAGGACAGAGCAGAGTCTCCAGCATCCAGCTGTCTGTCCATGAAGAGTAACTTTTCCAAGGATCTTCCTATACAGTTCAGTGATGAACCTGGACCCTCAGACACAAAGTAAGAGAACTGATACTAACTCATTTAAATTATTCATTTTCAGTTCCCTCTGCTGATGTCATGTTTTCTCTTGATTTTGTGTTTATGTTAAATCAAACTCATGCAGTGCCCAGACAGCAAATCAAATTAGAGCTTCATGAACGACTCATTAGAGAATTATCAAAGATTCATGTGATCTGAATAAAAACATGTTGGTTTGCAGAGTTCAGTCCAACAGACAGGAGAGCAGAGTTCCAGGACCATCTTTGTCATGAAGAGTGACTTTCCAAGGATCTTCCTATACAGTTCAGACCTGGAACCTGGACTCCTCAGACACCAAAGTAAGAGAACTGATACTAACTCATTAATAATGTTTTTTTCAATCATTCAGTTGCGTCTTCTGTTGTGTTTTCTACCAAATATATTTACCAAACTCTTAGACCTGTTATCTTCCTCTTAGTGTCGGTGACAGCTGTCAGTCACTTTGAAAGCCATAATCTGAACTAAGAGGACGAATACAAACTTTTAAGCTCATAATTACACAGTAGCAATGATCTGAATAAAACATGTTGGTGTTTGCAGAGTTCAGTCCACAACACAGAGCAGAGTCTCCAGGATCCAGCGTCTGTCTATGAAAGTGACTTTTCCAAGGATCTCCTATACAGTTCAGTGATGAACCTGGACACTCAGCACACAAGTAAGAGACTGTTTTTTACTGTAAACTGACCTGAGTAAGATGATGCATTGAGGATAAACAATGCTCAAAATTATATTCATGAGTGCAGATCTGTTTCAAACTAACATGGATCTTCTATGTCTGTCATTTGAGGCCAAAATGGCTGCTTTAGCAAAAGTTACATAGCTTACTCAACTAAAAAAGAAACAAAAATGATCTACACAACACTTTTAAAAACGGTTTAGTTTTGTTGAAGTTAAGATAAAAACAGATTACAAAATAGATGAAATACAGTTTGATACAAATACAACTGAGAAAGCATTTCATTAAGAATAAAAAACAAGGATAAAATAATTAAAACTGTTTACCCCACAACCTGCCTGCAGATTTGAAAGGCCAATGTAAAAATAGCAGTTATCATCTGATATCCCATTTCCTTCCAGTCAAAAAAAAAAAAAAGAACATTGTGCTGATTGTGCTCCATAAAGGTGTAGGACTAATATATGGAAAAACAATTCCACAGTGAGTAAAAAATGTGTCAGCCTGGTGAACAAACTCTAGGTGTATCTGCCTTTCACACAATGTCAGCTACATATATTTTAATATAAGAATTTTAGATTGTGATATCTGAAGAACTAAATACTAATCTACACTGATTTATAATGTTCATCACATCTGGACTTACTTAGCCTTTCTGCAGTTCCTCCACAGCTGGAATCAGTCTCCGTCGTCCCTCCTTGCTGTGTTGTAATTGTTCAGGTCCAACTCATCCAGAACCTCCTCTGACATCTGCAGCATTTCGGCCAGAGCTGAGCAGTGGATCACAGAGAGTTTTTCTCTGATCTGTTCTCTGACTTCAGGAACTCTTGGATCTTCTGATGGCTGAGTCATTGTTCATCTCCATCAGACAGTGGAAGATGTTGATGCTTCTGTCAGGAGAGAGATTGTGTATGTTCATCTCCTTCAGGTTGTTGATGGCTCCTGGGTGCTTTTTGAACTGGTCTTTTTCTGAACCAGCAGGCCTCCTAAGAGTCTCTGGTTGGACTCCAGAGAGAGGCCATGAAGGAAGCGAACAACCAGGTCCAGGTGACCATTTTTACTTTGAAGGGATTTCTCCATGGCCTTTTTCAGGAACACATCAAGGGATGAGTCACTGCATTTGAAGTCTTTCCCAAAGAAATCTTCCAGTACATATGTCTTCTTGTTGGTGAAACAGTGGAACAGGTAGACTGCAGCCAGAAACTCCTGAACGCTCAGATGAACAAAAGCAGTAGACTGTTTTCTGGAAGATCACATCTCTCTTTTGAAGATCTTTGTACAAAAACTCCTGAGTACACCGAGGCTCTGTGACATCCAGACACACTGCTCCAGGTCTTCTTGGTAGAACATGATGTTTCCTTTCTTCAGCTGTTCAAACGCCAGCCTCCCCAGCTTCAGAAGAACTTCCCTGTCAACCTCCGTCAGCTCCTGTGGACTCGTCTCATGTCCTTCATCGTACTTCTTCTTCTTCCTCTTTGTCTGAACCAGCAGGAAGTGTGAGTACAGGTCAGTCAGGGTCTTGGGCAGTCTCCTCCTGGTCTGTGGTCCAACATGTGTGTCCAGAACTGTAGCAGTGATCCAGCAGAAGACTGGGATCAGACACATGATGTGGAGGCTCCTGGAGGTCTTGATGTGTGAGATTGATTCTGCTGGACAGATCTTCATCACTGACTCTCCTCCTGAAGTACTCCTCCTTCTGAGTGTCAGTGAAGCCTCGTATTTCTGTTACCCCTGTCAAACACGTGAAGGAGGATCTGATTGGCTGCTGCAGGTCTGGAAGTTATCCAGATGAGAGCCGAGGGAAGCAGATTCCCCTTGATGAGGCTTGTCAACAGCACGCTGACTGATGACTCCTGTGTGACATCAGACACGAGCTCTTTGTTGTTGAAATCCAGTGAAAGTCTGCTTTCATCCAGGCCGTCAAAGATGAACAGAAGTTTACAGACAGCGAGCTTCTCTCTGCTGTGACCTTCTGTAATGTTGGATGGAAAACATGGAGCAGCGGTGAGAAGACTGAACCGCTCATCTTTGATCAAGTTCAGCTCCCTGAACGAGGCAGAACCACCCAGACTGACATCTTGGTTCTCCGAGCCCTCTGCCCAGTCCAGAGTGAACTTCAGCACTGAGAAGGTTTTTCCAACGCCAGCGACGCCGTTGGTCAGAGCGACTCTGATGTGTCTCTGTTGGTCAGGTAAGGCTTTAAAGATGTCGTGGCATTTTATGGGAGTGTCATGGAGGGTCTCCTTCTTCTTGGAAGCTGTCTCAAGCTGCCTCACCTCATGTTGGGTATGAACCTCTTCACTCTGTCCCTCTGTGATGTAGAGCTCAGTGTATATCCTGTTGAGGAGGGTTCCACGTCCTGTTTCATCACTTCCTTCAGTCACACGTTCACATCTGGTCTTCAGACTGATCTTATGTTCATCTAAAACCTCCTGCAGACCACCACTCACTAAAACAGAGAAACAAGTTTGACAAAAGAAAAAGATCAATACAGGAACATATAGAAGAGTAAATGTTACAAAGTCAAGTTTTGGTTGAACATCAGAAATGCTTCTTTTTCTCTCAGCCTCTCTTGTGTTTGTGTTTGATTGACAGCAAAGGGCGACAGGTGGCTTCAAGCAGCTCTTCATCTGAACAGCTCGCTGTGGCTGTTCCTTCCTCTGTGTCTTAAATGATCAAAATCAGTCCTGGCTGGGTCTTCCTGCCATGTCATCAGACCTCTGCAGTTCATCCAGAATGCAGCAGCCCAGCTGGTCTTCAACCTACCAAGTTTCTCCCACACTACACCACTCCTCCACTCCCTGTACTGGCTGCTTGAACCTGATTAACTCTGAAACTCACAACTAAATGTAGCACTTGAAGCTGTTCAGCTCATTTGATGAAGCTGATGGGACTTTGATGATTCTGTCAGTTTTTTGGGTTGTTTCCACATGGTGAATGAACTCACTGTAAGTCTCTAATAAACATAATGTGATGAAATTGCAGCAGGTCACATTGTAAAGATGGACAGTCCTTACTTGGACAGTGCTGGTCCTGACTGGCTGTCTTGCAGTCCCGTCTTGTTCTGGATCTTTCTCCACATTGGGGACAGGAGGAGTCTCCTGGACAGCAGACTGGTCCCAGTATGAGGGGATGCAGTGTCTGCAGAACCAGTGTCCCAGCTGGTAGAGACCGATCCTTCAAGGACGTCCTGACACAAAACACAGCAGGAGGCTGCTCCCTCCACAGGAACACGACTCCTCTTCCTCTCTGTAAGACATGTCAAGATCCAAAGTTACATTTGACCTTTTTCTGCCCCTTTATTTCTGCAGCAGTGCTGCCCATGGATGTTTGTTCTTCATTCTTCAGGAACAATATATGGTGGAGAGAATCTGAGCTCAAGGTCCACTTACTAATGTTTCAAACTTTGAGATTTTCTTCACATATTTTACATCAGTATTCAGTTAAAGAGTAAACTACAAAAATATCAAAATTTTTCTTTAAAAAGTTCTCAAGTTTATTTCTAAATAAATAAAAC
>NW_020856510.1:0-1055 GCF_000972845.2 Larimichthys crocea
ATCACACTGTTTATAGTTTTATTGTAGTTTATTGTTTGTACATCAAGAACAAAAGAGGTTAATTAAACCTTCACAGCTCCTGAAAACTATTATAAATACACAAGTATAAATATCCACGACTAATCGTCGTTAAATTTGAAACCCAGATGTTTGAACATGAATTATCTTTGTACTGTAAATTATTTAAAATGTCACAAAGTGTTCAACACAAAAATACTTTCACAGTTTGAAACATTCATTTTAGGAAATGCTGAAAAAATGAACTTTTACACTTCATCTACAATCAGGAAACATTTATTACACGAAGTGTTGACTCCAGTGTTGCAGTACTCGAGATTAGTTTTGGTCTTGAAGCTACTTTTCAAAGGCCTCGGTCTCAAAGAGGACTTTAAGTTTAAGACAACAACAGCTTGATTGAAAATTATGAAACAAAAAGTCAATTATTAGACAAAAAAGTCAAAACTATGAGAAAAGTCAAAGTTATTTTGAGTTTTCATCTTTCTTTTTTTTTTTTTACTGACAGAAATGGGCTTCCATAGACATCAGCCTACTGGAATAAAATTTAGATTGAAAAACACAGCGGTCTGTAAATACTTCAAGACGACTCAATTTAGCAAACAAACCCCTCAAAGTCTCGGTCTTGTCTCGGTCCTGATTGGTTAACGCTCGAAAACTCAAAGTTTACAGTGAAATAATAAAAAATAAAAAAAATCTCCTTTGTGACCCCGTCTGCAAAACAAACAAATGGCACCGCTTGAGAAACATCATTCAAACTGACACACACTCGACCGGTGACCTTATCAGGTGACTGATGACGATCGGACGTGTGAGGAGAAGCTGTGATCTGTTTATTGATCGACGTCCGTGTTGTATTTGTGTGTTTTCAGGCCTATGAAGGCCCGAAGACGAACGCAGACGTCTGCGCCCACCACCCCGGAGTTCCCGTCTTCCACGAGGGGTAAGATGGCGAGACACACGGCTGCATGTTTCTCACTTCTTTACTCTGGATATTACAAAACATCCACTGTCACAAAATCATAATTACAATCTTTTAT
>NW_020856511.1:0-557 GCF_000972845.2 Larimichthys crocea
ATGAATTGCGGCACGTAGCTGACCAGCTTGTTGGATTGGGCCTGCAGCACAGCGTTAGAGTCGAGGCCAGAATATCTCAGCAGAGACTCGTCTATACTTACATCTGGTAAGATGGATGGGTGCTCTGAAGCAGTCTGATAGCAGCTATAAGCAGACCTGTCGTAGTCTTCTTGAGAGGGTCCATTGCCCATGTTTCACCACTCGATCTGTGAGACTCTGAGGAAATGAAATAACAGACTAACTGTTGTTAAACCACGTGAATCTCAACAGAGCAGACTGCACCAAACAGGAAATCCAACACAGAATCAACGTAACACACTTCCACCCCCTTTCAAAGGGTCTCAACATGGACGACGAGAGACGAAGTATTGAATGCTAGAGGCTGCTCAGTCATTCCTCCGGTCTCGTGCGCCCCTTCCTGCTGACATCACGTTGGTGTCACGTGTTGGGCTTTTACTTTGAAGGATCTCAAAAGGAACTCTCGCTTGTCTTAATGCTACCGCTTTTACTTTGAAAGGTCACGTGATGAGCGCTCGTCCAATCAGCTGAGCGCAGAT
>NW_020856512.1:0-633 GCF_000972845.2 Larimichthys crocea
CCAGGGTGTAGTGCTGCAATGTGGCCGTCGCTCTCACATTCTTTGCACTTCAAGGCCACTTCACAGTTCTTTGCGAAGTGAGTAGTAGAAGAGCAACACCTAAAGCAAATGCCACTCTCTTTAAGAAAAGCCTTACGCTCTTCGAGTGGCTTGCTTCGAAAACCTCTACACTTCTTTAGAGGATGGGGTTTTTTATGGATGGGGCAACGTCACTCAGCTTGCTGCTTGTACTGTCTGACTGAGAACTTGAGCGTTGCGATGCAACTTCAGTCTTGTGAGCGGACACATGGCCTTTGATGTATCCTGATCTCCTTTCCACTCGTTCAGGCTTTAGGGGACCTGTGGAGAATCTGTGGGAACTGTTCGATGAAACTGTAGGGATGGCTGAGAGTGTGAAGCTAGGGTCGTTTCTTCTGCGTGCTTCATTACATATGAAGTCTGTGAAGAAAGCAAATGGAGGAAAAGAGACATTATACTGCTCCTTGTACTGAGAACCGTGAGCTAACCACCTCTCTTGCAGATTGTGTGGCAACTTCTCAACGATAGGGTTGACCCCCCTGGCGGTGTCCAGGTATGAGAGACCAGGTAAGTAGCCCTCAGATTTGGCGGACTCTAACTCCCTTAACAGGTCTC
>NW_020856513.1:0-717 GCF_000972845.2 Larimichthys crocea
TTAAAAGGAAATCACTTCACAGATTTGTTCACTCTTCCAAAGTGTAACATAACTTAATTTTCTTGTTACAAGATAACAGAAAAACATGTGAAAAAACACAAAAGAGAAATAAATTGAATTTTAGAAACAATAAAGAAGATATTTTGAGGTATAAATTGTAGCTTTTTTTGTATAAAGTTTAACTATCTTTAGTGATTACACTGAATTATTTCCTCACCAACACATTATCTCATTACATCACTGTATGTGGTAGCTCCATCTACTGGTGAGGAAGAATAAATGCAAAAAGCTTAATTATGGATACAAACAAACTGTGCACGTCACATTAAACACAGAAATACTTTTTAGCTGGTCTTGAAGCATGTGACACGTCTGACGGTGTTTGCTTTGCACATCTCCACAGGCTGGTTTTCACACTCGTACGAGGTGCTGATGAACCAGCCGGGACACTTCACGGACTCAAACGTGGTCAGATTCATCCCCGTGATTCTCCTGTAGAAGAGGAAGCGGTCCATGTTTCCATCGTCGCTGATCCTGCTTAAAGTCTCCTCACAGCATTCCTGCCACGAGACACACAGAAAATGTCGCACATTAGTTTTATATGAAGCCTTTTTTATGTATGAGACAGCAAAATGTCCACGGGAAGTCAAAACCATAGATTACTAAGAAAAGATTATGAGATAAAAAAGACGGAATTATGAAATTAAAGGTAAAATT
>NW_020856514.1:0-795 GCF_000972845.2 Larimichthys crocea
AATTGGTTGCCCTGGAACTAGTCTTGAGATGATATAGTTCAAGCTTTGTCATGTCTAATGTATACTTTTTGTTTTTATTGCAGATTGACAGCTCAGTAATTGGAGAAATAGATGATGCCACTATGGCTGCTTACATTCCAGCCTATGGTGACAGGATTGCCACAAGGCGTTTCTGTATGGAAAAACAGAGAAGAGGTGGAGATGATACAAAAAAACTGTCCTTATTTAAAAAACTTTTAAAAAATGGGCACAATGAGCAACAAAGACAGCAATCAAGGTTTTGAGGGGGAGAATACAGCGCAACCAACAAATATGCATCTAAAAAGTAATAAGAGAGTCTGGAAGACAACCAGAAAAATAGAATTAGGGTGGATACATGACAACAGACAGGTCAGAAAACGCAGTGATGGAGGAGCTAGAGTTCTTGATATGAACAAGAATGCCACTAAAACAAGCTAAAAAACTGTTCCCTAATGAAAAGTCAACGATGGGAAAGTGGGAAGAGTTCAGTCATGATATAGTTAACTTTCAAGAAGCACAAGTTGATGAGTATGTTAGTGTGGGATAATACTATAAGATACACAAATTGGGATTGTTAAGATTTTATTTGTTCACAAAGATCCTGACCAGTGGAGATGACCAAGAGGAAGGAGCTGATATACAGACAGATGAGCAACATGAAAACACAACAGAATCTGGACAAGATAAACACACAATGCAAGAGGTCGAGCAGCTGACACCGAAAAGACATTACAGTGAAAATCAAATAAACAGTCGAAGATGATGAGAAAGCAC
>NW_020856515.1:0-610 GCF_000972845.2 Larimichthys crocea
CTCCCTTTCTCTCCCTGGATCTACCAGACCTAAATCCAGCCAGTAGGACTCTCCTCCTTCTTTGCATGGCTGTTTTCTCTCGGCATAACAATCGAGCACTTGTGATTTTCTGAAGTTTACATTCTTCTTGAGGGTGCTGCAGGATTTAGGAATGGGCATATGGCTGGCCTCTGGGGCATCATTTATTTCGACTGTTCCAGAGATATCAACTGCTCCGGAAATTACGGGATAAGTCCCCGTCTCTTTGGTCACATGATTCGATTTATCATAGGTGTTATCTTTTGTGTTTGATTGTTTGACGACGCGACTCTCCCTCAGTTTTTTCCGGTATTGGTTTCCTTCATCATAAAACAGTTTAACTATCCCTAATTCTCTTTCTCGTTTCTGTTGTCGTTTCTTACTTTTGTCTTTTGGTTTGTAGTCTCGTGTCCGAACCTCCATAGTTTTACACACATTCACATCAAACGTGCCTCCAAACCTTTAGTGTGTTTTTTCCATTTCTTAGAACTTTCTTCTATATCTTTTCTGTATGCTGGGTGTTTAATGCCCAGCATCATCACTGGACTGAGACTCATTTTGCAATTTAAATTTACACTGGCTAATAAGACTT
>NW_020856516.1:0-635 GCF_000972845.2 Larimichthys crocea
GAAGTGGCTCTTTTTAAGTGTACTGGACATGGTTCTCTGAATAAGACACAACAATCTGCCATTTAAAATGACACTACATGAGCTCATTGGACACTATATGTGCCACCTTGCCAAACATGGTGTTATGTAATTGTTAAGACTTCAATCAGGAAGTAAGCAATAAAAGACCATAGGTGAGCATCTTTGGAAGGCATTGCTGAGAGAGGAAGAGGAAGAGGGAGAGTAATTGTATTTTTCAGCTTACTGTTTTGTGAGCATATTTTAGTTCACTCCAATGTAAATATATCTGCTGTGCATACGTTGCACTGACTTGTTTGGTAAAAAATAAATAAATAAATATTTCAATAGCACGTGTGTGTATCTGCAAATATTTCTGTGCATGTAAACAATCTGAAGAATTCTCTACAGTTTGAACTATGTTACTATTATGACAAAGCATACTAAAGATGAGAGTGCTTTTCATTATGCCCAGCAGTGTGTAGCTGGTTAGACAAAAATCTACGAATACGAATGAAGTGTGTGCCATCTGGTGCAAAAGTTTGATTTTGGTTGCAGTGCTTCAATTTGCGGGATATACAAGGTGTTTTGCAGTTTGGGTGTGTGGTTTGGCGAATTGTGTTAGTATTTTGATAAAA
>NW_020856517.1:0-681 GCF_000972845.2 Larimichthys crocea
ATCAGCAAGTGAAATTTTAATGTCTCTCTGTGTCTCTGACTTTAGTATTTACACTTTATTCCAGCGTTGAGGTGTTGACCACTTTCTAAAGATCTCCACACAAAAGGAGTGAGACTGAAAACCAACATTGCTTTCCCATAACCTTTGACCCCTCAGGCAGCACTGCATTAAAAAGCAATGTGATTATTTGATTGATATTACTACATGGGTTTAAAAACAGAGTTTGTCTCTGCATCTACAAATGTAATTTGAGACCCCATGCAAAGAGAAAGACAGATCAACAACAGAGCTCATCTGGAATGGACTTATTAGGGCCCGAGCACGCAGTGCGAGGCCCTATTGAATTTCGTATGTTTTTTTTTTTTTCCATTTTTGTTTTATTTTCTTTCTTCTTTTGTCAATAAGTAAATCGCATTTTCGACGGCCCATATCACCCGAAAATTTGCCTACCACCCCCCCCCCCCATGTCAGGTGTAAAATTACTCACACATGGGCGTACGCATATGCCTCGACAGCGGTGGTGGTGTGCGTTTTTGGCGGTGCCCCTCGCCATGGTTTCATCCACGTGTACGAAACTTGGTGGGAGTATGTAACATGCCCAGACGCACAAAAAAGTCTCTTGGTGACCCGGGTTACAGTGAAGCTTACGGCGTCCCATTTTTGTCAAATTTGGACTTTTCC
>NW_020856518.1:0-969 GCF_000972845.2 Larimichthys crocea
GAGGCAGGAAGAAGTGGAGGTATTGTAACCATACAGAACGAGGCCGAGAAGAGCGCGCGCACAACGGGTGGGTAGGTAAAGAAAATGAAAAAAGGAAAAAATTATGAAAGGAAAAAAAAAGGTGGATGCCCCGGCTGCCGCAAGAAAGGAAACACAAAAGGGAAGTGAGGGTGTGAAGGAACCCGATGCACCACTGTGAAGGGAACTGACCGGCCCGGTCCACGACCGTATCGTGAACGTTTTTGGTATCGCGAAATTTCGTGACACGATATATTGGTTACACATTACACCCCGATTATCAACTTCAGAACTGAAATCAAATGGAATATGGTGGAGGAGCTAGCAGACAGCACAATGGAGTAGACGGCTTCCTGAGGCTCCTCCATGTCAGTCATTAATTTCAGATTTTACACTGTCACAATTTGATTTCAACCTGCCTTCGGAAACTTCTCTGATCACATTATCGGGACTCTAACCCCCGACGTTATCGTGAGAAGGCGCTCATACTGCGACTGGTTGAAGTTGAATGTTATTATTGTTTTCCCGGACTACACACCAGATGTGGTGCAGCAGGTTAAGCGAGGTGTTGAGCAGATTGCAGGAGCTGAAGGTGGAGCATAGTCTCCTCTTTCCAGTGAAGCTCCACATCAAACACATCAAACACAAGGGCCGCTCCAGGTTTCCACTACTTGTTTTGTTCGTGTTTTTAAGAAAACAAACCTGGATCACTTTGATGAAATCTTTATTGGTCATCTTGCGTGCTCATACACCTGTGCCTGTGCATCCCTGTCCATCACCTTTATAGCCCCGCCCAGCTGAAACCCCAACAAACCGCTACTGACACCTTGTGGTCAACAACAATCTTACTGAATCATCACAATACTGATGGCCCTGGTTGGATCCTCTGTGAGAGGTAGACAACAATGGTTTAGGTGAAAGGCCACGCTCTGTTTGGTGAGGAGGTGTAGA
>NW_020856519.1:0-555 GCF_000972845.2 Larimichthys crocea
TTTTCAGTGTTAATAATTTTGAGTTGGTGGGTGTTGATTTTGGTGTTGTTTTAACACTTGCAGTGATAAAAAAGCTCTGCGAGCTTTGTCAATTAAGCGAGTTAATTGTTTACACCTGTGACTGAGTTACGTTCACTCCTGGCGGAGTTGATCACAACATCCGGTTTGGACGTGCGCAGCGCGCCTTTTTCACTCGACGCCGGTTGGAGAAAGGAGAAGACGGAAAAGAAAAAACTTGTGTGGGTTGTGTGGATTATGGCTTAAAGAAGGTAAGCACCGAATATATTTACGTCTACAGGATGGTAATCGATGTATGAAGTTGTGATAATAACATATCATGGGGTGTAAAGCAACTGAATTGTCATTGAAACTGGTTGAGCCAGGCCATTAAGTAAATTAACGTGTGCTGGCAACGAGTGACAAAGTTATCCAGTGGTAACTAATATCCGGCCAAATATCAAGTGCTAAGCTAAAATAAATGTTTTTAAATGTGTTAAGGTGACTTGAGGTCGATTAACTAACGTTAAGGTGAGTGTTTTATCAAACGTAAAACTG
>NW_020856520.1:0-3125 GCF_000972845.2 Larimichthys crocea
TTCTTAACTATACCTTTACTTTTGATCTTATCATTTACTCACACTATGTGTTATTAATCACGTGCACATTGCTAAAGAGTTGTGTTGATATACCATAAATAAGGTTGCAAAACTCTCCTGGGGTGGTACCGCCTTAGGACACAGAGATAGAAAAAAGGTCTTATTCAACCAGAAGGTTTTGCATTGCATAATGATTTACTCAAGCTAATTTTTATTAACCGTAAACAAAGTGTTTGTGTTTGAATACAGACATGCATACCCACCATTTCCTCCCCATGTAGTAGTGGTTGATTTTATCTCTATTGTAATTGTGTCTATCTCCTCTGGATTTATGTGGCTCCCCACCCAAAATTGTAGGTCTCACATGCAAAAAGAGGGGAACTCCACAGTAAATGTTAGATCCAGGAAAACAACCATGTAAATTGGATCTCTTTGGAGAGATCAAAAGGGGGAACGAAGTGTTTCCGCAAACCAAAAAGGTGATCTTTTAGTAAAGATCAAAAGGGGGAATTGTGGAAATGTATAATAATGTTCGAATTAAAAAACATGTGTGTTAAATGTATCTGGGTAAGTATAAGGTCACACAGAGTATATTGCTTTTGAATGTTGTATAACCAGCAGAGTGTTTTTGCAGAAGTTGCAGTTTGTGTCTGAGTGCAAACCTACGCCTGAGGTCTGTGTGTGAGCACACACTAGAAACTGTTAAAAGCATCTGAATCTAGGCCACGTGTACCAAGGACACGATGGTCCGAGAAAAGAGCACACACAACACACCCAGCAACGGGACCCAGCAGACTACCTGTTGAAGATAATAACAAAATATTTACCGCTTGTGTGAATTAATAAAACTAGCTGGAGCTGAGAGAGCCCAGAACTCAGCAGGGGCGTAGGTGGCATAATCTCGGGGTCTGTAAGAACTGAGAGCTGTGTTCTCCCTTGGCCAAGGCGAAATACGAATACTTGTCTTTGTCTCCTTCATTTAAAACATCTCTTTGTGTGTATTACAGGTCTACAGAATTCGGGGTGGTTTGAATCACCACAACAGCAGTCAAGGATAATATTACATCTAATTGAAATAGTTTATCCGCTTTCTTCAAATAATGATGAGAATACTTATTTATCATGTATTCTGTAACGTTAATGAACTACGTTAGCTAATGCTAGCAATATGTGTAACTAGCCACGTCTGTCCTTTTTGTCCAAATGAACACACACTAAGTTACTCTGGTTGTGTTTGATGCATTGATTATTCTTTTGTCTGTCAGTATCCAACATCATTGACAGGGAGGTTGCTGTCAGGGCTAGGTGTTTCAGGTCGATGAAGAAGCGAGAAGAGCCCCATTATTTGAAGGTTATATTAGGAAGCTAAGGCATAGCACTGGATTAAGGACAACACTAAGTAAACCCCTCCCACCGTTGCTTTAGGTTTATATCAAATTACATCTAACTTTGCATTTGAATTTTGCCATCTCTTGTCTGCATGGCAAAAATATTGAATCAGCCATGTTGTTAATGGTGTAAGGGGTTAACTTCTTAACTGCAGTTGCAGATTTTCCTCAGGTTCACTTAGAACTTCTCTGCGGTTGCAGATTCTTTCTTGTAAAGCTGTTCTATTCGTTATGAATACTATATGATACAACTATTTTTTTGTCTATTCGGACAGCTATGTTGTCTTTGCTTTAGATTGTTTTCCTAGTCGATACAGCTAATCTCCAGTTGAAGATAAGTGAAGGAGAACTTGAAACATCATGCAGTTGTACAGCAGGGAAAGTTCTGTGCAACCATATTGTGGCCCTTCTCTTTCAGAGTGCCCATTACAGCATGTTGCAGGTGAGGGATATGGTCAGGGATGATATTCTTTACATGAGCTGGCAGACTGAAGCGACTGCAAAAGTTTACCTCTGACTGTTAAAAGCACATCCTCAGTTCTAGTGTGCATTCTTATCTCTTGTCCTGCAGGTGAGGACTGTACCATCAGCTGTGGCCTGCACAAGCTCTCTGCAAACGTGGCATAGGCCAAGGATAAAGGTAACCCTGTGCAATATTGTGTAAATCCCTATGACACAAATTAAATATTATAATCATGTGTTATGGCTCAACAAAAAGGCTTCCCTGCTTGCACAAGGACAGTAAAATAGATAACATAAGACTATATTCACCCCCAAGAGAAAAATCATCATCATTGATCTACCATAACAGGCAAGGACACTCAGCAACTAACTTGAGTTTGTTTAAAAAAAAAAAAAGCAAATCAGCAAATTAATCTATAATATCTTTTTATAAAACATTGTGTGTACTGGACAACAAAATAAAATACTTTGGGTCATTAGAATTTTTCCAACTTAACATTGAGCTCATACAATGAAGCAATATTATAATAATGGCTGCTTGTACTATCATTCCCGGGGATCCACGCAGAAAGCAGTTCAGGATTTGGTTGTAAAGAGACCAAAGCCAAAGACTTGAAAACCAAAATGAGTTACATGAGATGCTTGTGGAAAGATGCTGAATTTAACACTTGTACTTTTTTTCCCTGCTTAATTGAGTGTGCCTGAAAGAGCACACTCTTTAAAACCTCTCAGGCTTAATTGAGTGTGCCTGAAAGAGCACACTCTTAAACCTCTCGGGCTATTGCTTATTGATGTGCCTGAAGAAGCACACTCTTAAAACCTCTCGGGCTTATTCTTATATTGAGTGTGCCTGAAAGAGCACACTCTTTAAACCTCTCGGGCTTATGTGAGTGGCCTGAAAGAGCACACTCTTTTATGCTCTCGGGCTTATTCTTATTCGTCTTCCGTTTCTTCCGTGTTTTTTTTGTGCTCGCTTCTCCTCCCAGAGTTTTTGTGCGCACATACACAAAACGGGTATTCAAAAACGACCGGGGCTCGGCCGAGGGAATCGATGGCACTAAGGACTTTCAAGTGTTTCAGCAAACCGGTTTTGCAAATCCAGACAAAACGAATGCCGCAAAAAATGTAATGGCGTGTGTATTGGGGAATCTTCTCCAGACCAGAGGTGCGTGGTCATCGCTAGAGTGGAGGAGGGAGAGAAGAACAAATCAGTGAAAAATAGATAAACGGATTTCCACAGACCCGGCCTCATGCCCAGCTACAGGACATGATTAC
>NW_020856521.1:0-658 GCF_000972845.2 Larimichthys crocea
ATAAGTGATCTCTCCCTTCAGAGTGCTACCTGCCCAGGTCTCTGTCTGTGACACAGCTCAATTGTAATCTAAACTTTATTGATGAGAGGAACAAATTTCTGTATGCTTAGTGCAGTGGTTCTCAGGGACGCTGGAAGTAATTCACAATTGGGGGGGCTGAGAAATGTTCCGATGACGTCATAATGCGAAAGGGCAACATACATAAATAAATAACGTTCTCGAGGCTGTTACACTTGGTTATTTATATGCCTAGTATTCATGTGATACCGGCTATAATTTACAATGAGTTGTCATCACAACCAACCTGTATTAGACCTACAGAGGTTTTAGAAATACATCATAAGGCCAACTTGATGGCAACGTAATGCTCAACTCAGGAATGTGAATGTGCTTCATTGAAACACACATGAAATGCAAGTATTTCTCAGAATATGTCTTTAAGACCTCATATATTTAATTTCACGCACAAGGTACTGAGATTAGGCATTAGACAGCATTATAAACAAGTAACATAGCCTAGATGAGGCTAACTGATTTTATAGTTTTTACAAACGTTAAGAAAAAAAAAAAAACTCCTTCCTCTGAACTCCAAAGCCTTATTTAAAGTCCATCTGTCAGGCCGGGACTCAAATAAGGACTCAGATGCAGAGTTAGGCAG
>NW_020856522.1:0-1274 GCF_000972845.2 Larimichthys crocea
TAAATGTAAGAAAAACGATCTACGCGTGGTTGCGGAGTACTACGGTGTTCCGGTTTCTAGCACACTTGTCAAGGCTGAGCTAAAGGCGGTGCTTTTAGATGAGTTGATCAGCAGGGGGGTTCTTAGCTTGTGTCTGGCGATGCTCGGGTTGGGACCGCAACCTCTCCAGGTGCGGGCCGCCCGGCGGGAGAGGCCGAGGCCGAGCAGCTGATTACACCTGTTGTGAAGGAGGTGAGGACGGCGGGGAAGCCGGTCACAATGCCCCATTTCGTCCCATTCTCCGTGGAGTCAACTCCTGGCTCAAAAGCGGACGCCAGGCTGAAAGTCCGTTTAGCTCATTTGCAATTAGAAAGAGAGGAGCGCGAGCGTGAGTTTCAGTTCCGTAGGGAGCTGGAACTGAAGAGGTTGGAGGCAGACACAGCTGTTAGGCTGCGTCAGGTGGAGCTACAGGTACGCACAGCTCAGGTTGGTGAGGTTCAGCCCGCGGCGTGTCCACCTAATACTTTTGATGTGAGTAAGCACATTTCTTTGGTCCCTGTATTTCGTGAGGCAGAGGTGGAGAATTATTTTGGCACATTTGAGCGCATTGCCACTGCGTTACGCTGGCCAGAGGATGTGTGGGCCATTTTACTGCAATGTAAGTTGTCAGGCAGAGCTCAAGAGGCCTGCTCTTCCTTGTCTGTAGAGGATGGTCTTGATTACAACAAAGTTAAGAGTGCTATTATGCGGACATATGAGCTGGTACCTGAGGCGTACAGACAGCGGTTTCGCAATCTGCGTAAAGTGTCCAATCAGACACACACTGATTTTGCCAGAGAAAAGGGCATTCTCTTCGACCGGTGGTGTGCGGCTTATAAGGCTGACGATTTTCTCGCGATACGTGAACTGATGTTACTCGAGGAGTTTAAAAGTTGCGTCTCTGAGCGTATCGCGGTTTATTTAAATGAACAAAAAGTGTCCACTTTGCAGCAGGCTGCCGTCTTAGCGGATGAGTTTGCGCTCACACACAAAAGTGTGTTTCCTAAACATGAGTGTGACAGTTATCCGAAGTCTGGTTCGCAGATGTCAGCTGGTGTGTCTTCTGCTTCTAAGGCTGATCGGTTGTGTTTTTATTGCCACGAATCGGGTCATCTGATTGCCGATTGCGTTGCTTGGAAGCATCAGCAAGGGCCGGTTGCGATGCCACCAAAAGCCGTGGGGCTTATTAAAACCTCTAGTGACGAGGCTAGAGCATCAGGGGTGCCTGACTGTTTTAAGCCTTTTATATTTAACTG
>NW_020856522.1:1424-2766 GCF_000972845.2 Larimichthys crocea
CATCGTGACGTTTGAGGAAGCCTTTACTTTACGTTGTTCAACTTGTGTTTTTGAATAAATCCCTGCACTTGCAGTCGGTCCTTTGTTAATCCCTTTGTTTTTGGGTCTTTTCTTTAATTGTTACTTCCCTGAATTCCCCTGGACTAAGTCTTGCCCAGTCGGGTCGTAACATCCTTCCTTTCGTCTTTTTCTTTCATCTTTTTTCCTTCCTTTCATCTTTTTTCCTTTCATCTTTTTTTCCTTCCTTTCATCTTTTTTCTTTCCTTTCGTCTTTTTTTCCTTCCTTCCTTCCTTCCTTTTGTCTTTTTTACCTTCCTTTCTTCTTTTTTTTCTTCCTTCCTTCCTTTCATCTTTTTTCCCTTCCTTTCATATTTTTTCCTTTCATCTTTTTTTCCTCCCTTTCATCTTTTTTTTCCTTCCTTTCGTCTTTTTTTCCTTCCTTCCTTCCTTTCGTCTTTTTTACCTTCCTTTCCTCTTTTTTTTCTTCCTTCCTTCCTTTCATCTTTGTTTTCCTTCCTTTCATCTTTTTTCCTTTCATCTTTTTTTCCTTCCTTTCATCTTTGTTTTCCTTGCTTTCATCTTTTTTCCTCCTTTTCATCTTTTTTAATTTCATCATTTTTCCTCCCTTTGATCTTTTTTCCTTTCATCTTTTCCTTCCTTCCTTCCTTTCATCTTTTTTTCTTTCTTTTATCTTTTTTTTCCTTCCTTTCGTCTTTTTTCCTTTTGTCTTTTTTCCTTCCTTCCTTTCGTCTTTTTTACCTTCCTTTCTTCTTTTTTTTCTTCCTTCCTTGCATCTTTTTTTCTTCCTTTCATCTTTTTTTCCTTCCTTTCGTCTTTTTTACCTTCGTCATTTGTCATTTTTTTTCCTTCCTTGCATCTTTTTTCCTCCCTCTGATATTTTTTCCTTTCATCTTTGTTTTCCTTCCTTTCATCTTTTTTTCCCTTCCTTTCATCTTTATTCCTTCCTTTCGTCCTTTTTTCTTCCTTCCTTCCTTTCATCTTTTTTCTTCCTTTCATCTTTTTTTTCCTTCCTTTCGTCTTTTTTTCCTTCCTTCCTTCCTTTCGTCTTTTTTACCTTCGTCATACGTCATTTTTTTTTTCTTCCTTGCATCTTTTTTTCTCTTTGATCTTTTTTCCTGTCATATTTTTTCCTCCCTTTGATCTTTTTTCCTTTCATCTTTTTTCCTTTTGTCTTTTTTTCCTTCCTTCCTTCCTTTTATCTTTTTTACCTTCCTTTCGTCTTTTTTTTCTTCCTTCCTTCCTTTCATCTTTTTTTCTTTCTTTCATCTTTTTTTCCCTTCCTTTCATCTTTTTTCCTTCCTTTCATCATTTTTCCTCCCTT
>NW_020856523.1:0-720 GCF_000972845.2 Larimichthys crocea
TAATAATTTTATATTGGTGTTTACATATTTTTGGGGCCCCTGTCAGTCGTGGGCTCTTGGAATTTGTCCTAACATTTCCCCCCTATACGGCACCCCTGGTACAAGGACAGGAGAGACAGGCTTGGGGAGTATCATTTGGATATGAAACATAATGCTCATTACTGAGCAGAAAACCAACTAAAGGAATGTTGTGATGTTATCCGTATCAGTGGGGAGGTGTCCGGGACACTGACAGCCCATTTTTGAACAATGTATAACAACCAACTGTTAGAGCTCCTCAGGGAGCCTTTTCTCTGTAACCCTCTTGTGTGTTGCACTGTTAATCGCTCCTTCTTGTACAAGAATAATAAATTCAACTTAAACTTTGATACTTTGAATCCAGTCTTCCTTATTCAAGGGTTCTTCTTTAAAATTCTCATAACAATACCCATTGGTGGAAGAATCCTCAGCTCCTTTACTCAAGTAAAAGTACCAGTACATCAATGTAAGAATACTCCATTACAAGTACAAATCCTCATTTTACATCCTACTCAAGTAATATTAGCAGTAAAATTACCTCTTGACTGATATAGCATGCATTACATAATGTAATTCCAAATACTGAAGCCTTCATGTGTGAGTAGTTGTATTGGTTTTGCTGGTTATGGTAGAGCTAGTTTCAACTACTTTATGCACCGTGATCAGGACATGGTGCAAGTGTGGGAAAAGTACAAATGAGAC
>NW_020856524.1:0-902 GCF_000972845.2 Larimichthys crocea
CAGCGTCCTCACCGTGGTCACAGTTGTATGTTCCAAATCCTCCATGCTGACACTCAGTTAGAGAACTTTCATTTCCTGAACAGGCCACATCATCGAGCCAGATCTGTCCAGTTCCTTGACCAAAATGGGCCGACTGAGGGGCACTCAGTGCTGTACCACAGCCCAACTGTCTGCACACCACCTGAGCATCATTTAAGTCCCAGTCATCATCACAGACTGTTCCCCAGACATTGTTGTGATAGATTTCAACTCTTCCAGAGCACTGAGTAGATCCAGAGGCAGATAATCTGATATCTAGTCTCAAAACACAGAAGACAAATCATTGATGGATAGAACACATGGTCATAACAGAAACTGCTTTTGTAACACATTTGTCAAAAGTTATGATTAATTCACACACTTTTCATGTGACACAGACTGTGAGAAACATCTAACACTTTACACAGTAGATCAAACATTTGATCAACATTTCACACTTGTTACTCTGCTGTTAAATAGTAATGTGTCGATCGCGAACGATCCGGTTCTAAGAGCCGGCTCTTTGAAGTGAACGACGGGAGCCGGCTCCTCGTTGGGAGCCAATTTAGGGAGCCGTTTTTTCCCCTTTGCTGCCTCACTGTCTCCTCCCCCTGACACTCTCCCTCATGCAATGCCTGTTCTCACACATCTTGACCAATCACGTTCGGCTTTCAAATAAAAAAGTGGAGGGGAAAAAACTAGCGGGGAAATTTTTTTTTTTCTCTACTTTTTTGTGTGAAAGCTGCACATAATTGGTCAAGATGTATAGCAGCATCCACGGCAGGGGTGACAGACACACACACAAAGTGGTCACGGAGGACAAACACGACAGGAGGGAGACGAGAAACTGAGAGAACATGACAAATGGTTTCAGGCAGTTTTGC
>NW_020856525.1:0-823 GCF_000972845.2 Larimichthys crocea
TCTCAAAATTTCTGCAGGAATTTTATAGTACTGAATTTGCTGAGCAGTGTCAGTAATAATGTATGGGGGCGACGGGTCCAGAGTCAGGCACACTCAAAATTTCTTTAAAAATTTTCTAGTTATTATTATTCTTACGCCCGTTTTTCGGTTTGCTACTCCTCCCAGAGTTTTTGTTGCACGTACACAAAACAGGTATCAAAACGTGCGACTCGGCCGGGACATGTGTGGTCTTTTCTAAGACTTTTGGCAAACGGTTTTGCCAAAAATCACCAAAAATCACGCCAAAAAAATGAATGGGTGTGTATTGCAAGAACTTTCGAGAGCTAGAGTGTGTGATGCCATCACTAGAGTGGAGAGGAGAGAGAACGATCAGTGAAAAAATAAAACGTATTCAACTACCGTGGCCTTGAATGCACCACTACAGACACGATTTATACATAGAAACGTAGGAAAATTTGTTGTCTCACTCACATTCGCCTGCTAAAGCTGTCAGATATATAGTTTTGGCGTGAGATGCAAAGATGCGGCAGCAGCACCCACAGAGAGCCTCATAGACTGCCATGTTAAAAAGGCAGGAATTGTTAACGTCAACGCATCACTGATAACATGCTAATGCTAACATGCTAATGTTAATTGCTAACATGTCAACGCATCAACGCTAACATGCTACTGCAAATTGCTAATGTTAACATGCTAATAGTAACATTCTAATGTTAATTGCTAACATATCAGCGTTAACATGCTAATGTTAACATGCTAATGCTAACATGCTAATGTTAATTCCTAGTGCGTCAGCGCATCAGCGTTAACATGCTATTATTAA
>NW_020856526.1:0-2660 GCF_000972845.2 Larimichthys crocea
AGACAGTGCATTTTAACAACTCAGTAGAAAAATAAACACAATTTAATCGAAAATTACCATTTATATTTATTGGTAGAAACAATTTAATCGAAAATTACCATTTATATTTATTGGTAGAAAAAATAACCCCTATGCATTTCTTAAACAACAATTGTAGTGACTACCAGTGTTCCCAGTAAACAAAAATGACCCCAAACTGTGAAGAAAAGCAGCAGGGATTCTGTTATAGTTCAAGTTAAATTAAAAACATCGGGGGGCTCCCATTTGTCCAAAAGGAAAGGTCAACTGGAGGAGGTAGGTGAAATATGTCTCCCAAGAAATCAATCAAACAATATGGATATCCTTTTTCTCAACAAAGACAGATGAGGATAGGATGGATGAACAGGTAATACAGTCTATACAGTCACCACACACATTGAAACTCATTCATGTTCATACAACACACTGAAACAGAGAGAATTTTCACTTGAATACACACGTCTTTTCCCTCAATGGTACACAGCACACAGCCTGACCATGACTACAACACATGTACATTTTCCAGAATGTGAAACACTGAAACAATTATAGGGTCTTGTTTCCAATTATAAGTGTACATGATAAACAAAAATCACCCCAAACTCTAAAAGTGGGGGGAAAACTCCATTGTCATTAAATTTAAAAAAAAGGGAGAAAAGAAAAAAAAAAGCCTCCCACCCACCCAAACGAAAAGTCCAACAACTCGAAGAGTTGAAATAATGCATACAGTATGTCTTCAAGCTCCATCAAGCTGGAGAGCCTGGGTAGCCAGTTCACTGGTAAAGTCTGTTCTTCAGGACTTGGGCTTTTTTTGAAAGTGCACTTCCTTCAAGCTCCATGACCACCTTCTGCAGTACTTCAAAGGTGTACTTAAGCTCAGCGGGGTAGTTTAAGTTCAGCACATAAATTAGGCCAAACAACATGGCAGCAGCTAAAGGAACATTGTCTAGATACTGCATCACAATCTGGGACTCGAGGACAATGCTGATGTCCTCTGGTTTTTCACTGGCATCTCTGAGTTTCAAGACATATATACCCATGGTGGTTTCCTCAATGGATTCCTGGAGGGAATCTGCTGCCTGTACAAAGCACAGAAAAAAAAGTGGATATCAAATCAAACTTTATTTATATGGTACTTTTCATACACAGAAGTAACACAAAGTCCCTCACATTGGCCCAAAGTTTGATATTAAGATCATTACCATATTATCTTACAACTTATCTCACTGTAAATTACAACTAGAAAATTTCTTCTGGGGAATCTTGACCACAGAGGTGGGCTACTGCCGGGCATACCATCTCTGTCAAGATGGGAATCAAACCCATGACCTTAAGGTCAAGACAGAGCTGGTCAGACAGACACATGATCATCTTTCACTGAGCACTGATATGGAGGAGCTCAGTCCTGTGTGTGGTAAGGGAGTGCGTGTGTGCATATGTGCATGTGGTAGAGGAGTGTGTGTGGATGTGTTTGACAGACTGTCAATAGGTTAACTGTGGCTGTGGCCTGAGGTAACCGCAGCAACTTGAGGTGGTTGTCAATGTTGTCATATTAAGGCTTAGTCTGACGTAATGGTAGCTCCTATCAGAAAAAAAACCCAGACCATCATCGCTGTGAGGACTTCCTGAACAATTTGGTGTGATGTGGGGTTTCTACAGTTAATATTTTGGAGACACTTGCAAGTTTAAAACAGGGGTCTGTTCTGCTTCTCTCAGAAAATCTTTGTATTGGAGTCAATGAGGAGCAGAGACAGAGGTGACCGCACTTAGAGGCCGACAATTCAAATTCTGTAAGTCTCTCTGATTTTTTGAGCACATTGTGAGAGACAGAACAAGTTTGTCTACAGATTTGGAAAAGAAATCCTGTGTAAAGTGTAAACTGTGTCCTAAAGGAGTGTGGAAAGATTTAAAACCTGCATTTTTTTTTTTTGGCTCTCTCCCACTCTGACCAATGTCATCCACTCTGACACGAGCATTCCATGCAACACACCCATTATAATCTCAAAATTTCTCCAAAAATGATCATGGTCATTGATCAGGGATGGTTCAAAAACTATAACTTATTGAAACGTAGATTGTGTCTACAGATTCAAGTTTAAATGGAGTTTCTAGGTGAAAGTCAGCTCGTGGCCCTAATGGAGTGGGGAGTGGGTGGGCAGGGTTGATGTGTTGTTTTGTGTTCTGAAAAAAAGTCTTCAAAGTGCTTCAAAAAATACATATGAAAGACAACACGTCAACATACTAAACCTAAGTAATACTTACCACATACTCTCTCACCAGGTTCTCCGGGTCCTCATTCAAGTAAACGCAGAGCCTCCTCCTCCTCCTAAGGCAGAAGGACAAGTTGTTTTGTTTGAATCCATGCCTGTGTAAATTCTCATTTATCCAGGTAAAGGGCATTTTTGTCTTGAAGATATCAGAGACAAATATTCCTCACTATCTTACTTTTTTTCCTTCACTGCAGGAGAAATAACTGACTGCTGCCCCCCAACAAAAACACTCCCCCCCTTATTTTACCCATTGATGGAAATCTGTTGTGGCAACGGAGAACTTTAATCCATGATCAATTGTTATACCTTCACCCCAGAGAGTATACTTACTTCATCCATGGGTGCAATGATGACCCCTAGGCGTCTGCCTAT
>NW_020856527.1:0-536 GCF_000972845.2 Larimichthys crocea
TTTGCTTGAATGACAGTAGCTGCCCAGTGCATCTTCACAATGTTGCTTCGCACACGATGGCCTCTGAAAGCCGCCTGAAGAACGATGGCAGAATGTCTCGCTTTTAGGAAGTCTTTCCTTTCTTGTCTCTGGAGAATACAGGAGCGATAGAGTCTCTGGATGATGATGGCAGACAGCCGCATGGCCTGGAATTTGACTTCCTCTCTGTGCCTTCTGAAAGCAGATTGGATCACAGTAGCAGCTTGATGCCAACGTGCAACCTCCTTCCTGACCTGTTGACCTCTGTATGCCGCCTGAAGCAGGACTGCAGCTCTGCGCAGTTTGTGGTATTTTTGCATTTGTTCCTTTGCCGCTACAGTGGCCCGATACCTCCGCTGAACAGTGAGGACGGAGGACTTGAAGGTTAGATACTGCTTGTGTTCGCAGTGTGCTCTGTAAGCTCTCTGGATAACACTGGCAGCTTGGTGACTTTGCTTGATGTTCTGCCTTAATTTCATTCCACGGTATGCAACCTGCAACACGATGGCTGCTCTTCT
>NW_020856528.1:0-998 GCF_000972845.2 Larimichthys crocea
CCAATATATTCACTATCTCTCCTCTAGACATGTCCGAACCATCTCAGTCTGGCCTCTCTGACTTTATCTCCAAAACCTCTAACATGTGCTGTCCCTCTGATGTACTCATTCCTGATCCTATCCATCTTGGTCCCTCCCAAAGAGAACCTCAGCATCTTCATCTCTGCTACCTCCAGCTCTGTCTCCTGTCTTTTCCTCAGTGGCACTGTCTCTAGACCAAACAACATCGCTGGTCTCACCACAGTTTTGTACACCTTTCCTTTCATTTTAGCTGAAACTCTTCTATCACACATCACACCTGACACTTTTCTCCACCCGTTCCAACCTGCCTGCACATGCTTCTTCACCTCTTTTCCACACTCTACATTGCTCTGGACTGTTGTCCCTAAATACTTCAAATCCTCCACCTTCTTTATCTCTTCTCCCTGTAACCTCACTCTTCCACCTGCGTCCCTCTCATTCACAGACATGTACTCCGTCTTGCTGCGGCTAACCTTCATTCCTCTCCTTTCCAGGGCGAACCTCCACCTCTCTAACTTCTCCTCCACCTGTTCCCTGCTCTCACTACAGATCACAATGTCATCTGCAAACATCATAGTCCATGGAGATTCCTGTCTAACCTCGTCTGTCAGCCTGTCCATCACCATAGTGAACAAGAAGGGGCTCAGAGCTGATCCCTGATGCAGTCCCACCTCCACCTTGAACTCTGTCACACCTACAGCACACCTCACCACTGTCTTACAGCCCTCATACATGTCTAACTTACTCCTCTGTCACTCCAGACTTCCTCATACAATACCACAGTTCCTCTCTGGGCACCCTGTCACAAGCTTTCTCCAGATCTACAAAGACACAGTGCAGCTCCCTCTGACCTTCTCTGTACTTCTCTATCAACATCCTCAAAGCAAATAATGCATCTGTAGTAGTCTTTATGTGGCATGAAACCATACGGCTGCTCACAAATGCTCACTTTTGCCCTTAGTCTAGCTTCAACTACT
>NW_020856529.1:0-538 GCF_000972845.2 Larimichthys crocea
TCCAAATCCAGCTCAAATAGTGACGCAAATTGAAATAATGTGTTTTTATTGGTTATGATTATAATTAGATTTCCACAATGTATAAATACTTTTACCTTTGACCCCAACATCTAAAACCTGGACGTATTCTCCGTGTGATCGTCAGAGACTGTCTAAAACTTCGACGTGACTGCAGACTGTTTAAAACCTGGATGTAGTCTCCATGACGTCCCCATGGACTGTCTAAAACCTGGCCTAAGTCTCTGTGACCGCAGACTGTCTAAAACCTGGACGTAGTCTCCGTAACGTCCCCACAGACTGTCTAAAACTTCTACATAGTCTCAGTGACGCCCCACAGAGTGTCTAAAACCTGGACATAGTCTCTGTGACGTCCCCACGGACTGTCTAAAGTCTGATTGTAGTTTCTGTGACGTCCACGTCCCGAGATGTCTGAAACATGACATAGTCTCCATGACGTCCCAGAGACTGTCTAAAACCCTGGAAGTAGTCTCCGTGACGTCCCCACAAACTGTCTAAAACCTGGACGTAGTCCTCCGTG
>NW_020856530.1:0-541 GCF_000972845.2 Larimichthys crocea
GATTTATTGTAAAGAACTAAACAACCAACATTTTTTACTAAAAACAAACCAAAGAAACAATGGGGTGTGATAATCAGTCAATCAGTGGTGGTTTATACTCTCCCTAACTGGGGCCCAGGGGTTTCCACCAATCAGCTGGGTATTGGAGCACACACACTCAGGGAACCGTCACACCCCCCTCCATAAGAACAGGGTCCTGAAAGGATTCCCGTGAAATATATGCAAAATACAAAGTGTACAAACAAGCAAAGAACAGCCAAGGTCACACTATGCTGTAGCTCTAGACAATGTGACAATGAGCCTGCCACCACATTGTTAGTTCTTTTAACGTCCATGTGACAACAGGGAGTAGAGCGAGTACCTGGTCTCCAGGACTAAACGCGCTACGCTCAGTATGGCGATCATACCAGGATTTCCTTTTGTCCTGAGCCGACACAATTTTCTCTTCAACCAAGTTTTTAGGTGGAGGAGGAAACCTAAACAGTCAATCAAATGTTCAAATGGCTGACCGGTGACCACAGTGGTACCGGTTTTAATGTCT
>NW_020856531.1:0-2019 GCF_000972845.2 Larimichthys crocea
GGTGAGCTGACCTGTTCGGTGTGAGCTGACTGTGTCGGTGTGAGCTTGCCGGTCGTTGTGAGCTGACGTGTGTGACTGACGGTGGAGCTGACGGTGTACGGTGTGAGCTGACGGTGTCGGTGTGACGCTGCTGTGTGAGCTGCCTGTGTCGGTGTGACTGGACGGTGTGAGCTGACTGTGTCGGTGTGAGTGACGGTGCGGTGTGAGCTGACGGTGTGAGCTGACGGTGTCGGTGTGAGCTGACGGTTGTGAGCTGGACGGTTGAGCTTTTTTGACGGGGGTTGGTGGGGTTTCGGTGTGAGTGACGGTGTGAGCTGACGGTGTCGGTGTGAGCTGCCGGTGTGAGGCTGACGTTTCGGTGTGAGCTGACGGTGTGAGCTGACTGTGTGAGCTGCGGGTCGGTGTGAGCTGACGGTGTCGGTGTGAGCTGACGGTGTGAGTGACGGGTGTGCCTGCCTGTGGAGGCTGACGGTTGTGAGCTGACTGTGTCGGTGTGAGCTGACGGTGTCGGTGTAGCTGACGATGTCGGTGTGAGCTGACGGGTCGGTGTGAGCTGGACTGTGTCAGGTTGTAGCTGACTGTGTGAGCTGACGGTGTGAGTGCCTGTGTCGGTGTGAAGCTGACGGTGTGAGCTGGACTGTGTCAGTGTGAGCTGACGATGTCGGTGTGAGCTGACTGTGTCGGTGTGAGCTGACGGGTGTGAGCTGACGGTGTGAGCTGACGATGTCGGTGTGAGCTGCGTGTGACTGAGGTGTGCGCGACTGTGTCGTGTGAGCTAAACGGTGTCGGTGTGAGCTGACGTTGTCGGTGTGAGCTGCCGGTGTGAGCTGACTGTGTGAGCTTGACGTGTCGGTGTGAGCTAATGGTGTCGGTGTGAGCGACTGTGTCGGTTTGAGCATGACGGTGTGAGCTGACTGTGTGAGCTGACTGTGCGGTTGTGCGCTAATGGTGTCGGTGTGAGCTGCCGGTGTGAGCTGACTGTGTCGGTTGAGCTGACGGTGTGAGCTGATGTGTCGGTGTGAGCTGACGTGTGAGCTGACTGTTTTCGGTTTGAGCTGACGGTGTGAGCTGACTGTGTGAGCTGACGGGGCTGTGGGGGGGGGGGGCGCGGGCTGTGAGCTGACTGTTGTGAGCTGACGGGTGGTGTGAGCTGACGGTGTGAGCTGACTTGCGGTTTGAGCTGACGGTGTCTGTGTGAGCTGCGGTGTGAGCTGACTGTGTCGGTGGAGCTGCGGTGTGAGCTGAGGTGTGAGCTGCCGGTGTCGGTGTGAGCTTGACGGTGTTAGGCTGACTGTGTGAGCTTGACGGTGTGAGCTGACTGGTCGGTGTGAGCTGGACGGTGTGACTGACGGTGTCGGTGTGAGCTGACGGTGTGAGCTGACGCTGTGAGCTACTGTGTTGAGCTGACGTGTCGGTTTGAGCTGACTGTGTCTTGTGAGCTGCCGGGGTGAGCTGACTGTGTCGGTGTGCGCTGACGGTGTGAGCTGACGGTGTGAGCTGACGGTGTCGGTGTGAGCTGACGGTGTGAGCTGACTGTGTGAGCTGACGGTGTGAGCTGACTGTGTCGGTGTGAGCTGACGTGTGAGTTGACGGTGTGACGCTGACGGTGTCGTGTGAGCTGACGGTGTGAGCGACGGTGTGCGCTGACGGTGACGGTGTTGAGCTGACGGTGTCGGTGTGAGCTGACGGTGACGGTGTGAGCTGCGTGTCGGTGTGAGCTGAGGTGTGATGCTGACTTGTGTCGGTGTGAGCTGACGGTGTGAGCTGACGGTGTGAGCTGACGGTGTCGGTGTGAGCTGACGGTGTGAGCTGACGGTGTCGGTGTGAGCTGACGGTGTGAGCTGACGGTGTGAGCTGACTGTGTCGGTGTGAGCTGACGGTGTGAGCTGACTGTGTCGGTGTGAGCTGACGGTGTGAGCTGACGGTGTGAGCTGACGGTGTCGGTGTGAGCTGACGGTGTCGGTGTGAGCTGACGGTGTGAGCTGACGGTGTGAGCTGACGGTGACGGTGTGAGCTGAC
>NW_020856532.1:0-1908 GCF_000972845.2 Larimichthys crocea
ATACTACAGTAAATGACATGACCCTCAGATGCGACTTGACAAGTGCACACCCTTGTGTGATGGTACTGCACTCCAATGCGACTCATGTCAAATCAGAGGCTGGATAAGGTTATCTGAAGATAACATCATGGATTCTTTTAATAGAGAAAAAGAGAAAAAGACATGAGGTTTTTTAATAACATTCAAGCACAATCATGAGCTTTCTGTAACCTTAACCAATGTTAAGAACATGCAGTGTTCACATGAACCACCACATCCCTGATGGAGAAGCAGTGTAACACAGAACACGATCACCTTAACATTGTCTCTTGTTTGGAGACTTGTTGGTTATATTGTGAGTGAAGGCGGTGACATGATTCTGATAGGTCAGACCTTTAAATGAATCTGATTCGTTATCACTGAATATACCACTGAAATGTACTTCCTGCCACACTGATTTTGTTCGTGGAAAGTGAAGCATATTACCTCTCACCGTCATCTATTAGCTAAACCGCTGGTTCTTAAACTATAGTACGAGTACAAGTGGTAGTACGCGACTTCCCTGTAGTGTCACTTGGAGGAATCTGATATATTTTTTTATTTAAAAAACATATCAGACCATCTACAATACAAGATATATCTTACAAGATATACTGTAGCTGGAATGTTATTAACAATTTGTGATACATCATCAAGTTCATTCACATAGTGTACGTAGCCATCCATGATTAGCTCAAATGTGACATGAGATAGTAAGTGAATGTAAAAAACGAAGAAGCAATATTGGCTCCAAACAGGAAATCCATCCATTTTCTGTAACTGCTTATCCTCATCAGGGTCACAGGGGGCTGAAGCCTACTCCATCTGACGAACAGCGAGGTACACCCTGGACAAGTTGCCAGTTCATCATTGGGCCAAACAGGAAATATTAGGAAGAAAAGTGTGGATCAGGACAACCTCTTTTCAACCAAATGTACTCTGATTCTTCAACCACAGTCAACAATAAATAATCTTCTTATTAGGAATAAACATGCCTCCTGCTTAAACTGTCCTTAGTTGAACAGAAATGGCCTACACTGCTGGATTTTAATGTCTGTCAGAATAGTGGTACTTGGAGAGATGAATATTTTTTGAAGACTGAATTTCAAGAACTGCTTGACACTTGTTCTCAACACGGAGTGCTTTTCATTTTTGGAAGATATTATCCATGTCCAATCTTTGGACTCGTTTTCTTTTTCTTTTGTTTACTGATATTTTACCGGCACGCCTGTTAAAAGAGGTTTTTGTAACGATCTGTCCACTTATTTAAGCCATAGTCAATAGCTCCTTAACAAATGGAGTTGTCCCTTTGTGTTTTAAACATGCAATTGTGCAACCTCTGCTAAAAAAAACAAGCCTAGACTCCAGTAATATGAATAATTTTAGGCCGATTTCTAAATTACCATTTATTTCTAAGCTTTTAGAAAAAGTTCACCCAGGTTTCTTCTTACCTAAACACTTAATATCCTTGACAAATTTCAATCTGGTTTTAGAGCTCTACATAGTACAGAATCAGCCTTGCTTAAAGTACACCATGACATTCACCTTTCTGTTGACTCTGGTTCTTTGGCTATCTTAGTTCTTCTCGACCTCACCGCAGCATTCGACACAGTCGATCATGTCATTCTCTTAAAACGTCTGGAGGCCGAAGTTGGGCTACAGGGGACAGTCCTAAAAGGGTTTACCTCCTATTTAATAATAATAATAATAATAAATTAAATGTATAATGCACTTTACATTTGAATCAAATCTCAAAGTGCTACAATACACGCACAAAGTATATGCACACAAAGCAACAAGTACAGTAAATCACAACAAAAGAAATCACGTTAAAAATGATAGGATGAGGAAAAAAGGAAAGTTTTATGTCCTTTTTTTAAACTTTCAAGG
>NW_020856532.1:1918-3984 GCF_000972845.2 Larimichthys crocea
GACAGTCATCCATGCTTTTATTACTTCCCGGTTAGATTATTTCAATTCCCTCTACATAGGGCTAACTGACTCCACCCTTTCTAGACTCCAAATGGTGCAAAATGCTGCTGCAAGACTTATAACTGGTTCAAAAAAGAGACACCACATCACCCCAATCCTGGCACACTTACACTGGTTGCCAGTGAAATTTAGAGTTGATTTTAAGATTCTATTATTTGTTTACAAAGCCCTAAATGGTTTGGCTCCGCAATATATTTCCAATCTCTTGGTTCCATACTCTTCCCCCAGATCTCTCCGTTCATCATCACATTGGCTCCTCTCAGTCCCCCATTCGCGCCTAAAAACTAAAGGCGACCGTGCCTTCTCTGTTGCTGCCCCCAAGCTCTGGAATAGCCTACCCCATAACATAAAGTCCTGTCCCACTATTGACAATTTCAAATCCAGTTTAAAATCTTACCTCTATGATCTTGCTTTTAGCTCAGTCTGAGGCTGCACTATTAATGATTTTGTTTACTTTCTTATTCATTTTCTTTTGTTTTGTTGTTTTCCATAACATTATTGTTTTTATCCTTGCGATCCACTCTGTCTGTAAAGCACTTTGGGTCAACTTCTGTTGTTTTTAAATGTGCTATATAAATAAAATTGACTTGACTTGACTTGACTTGACTTGACTACTTATATAAAGTACTTGACTGTCCCCTGTGTTAAATGTGCTGATGTTTGACATCTGGATTTAATGTTGATAAAATGTAGTCCAGTGTACAAAGGCTCATGGATAGTGAGGCAGGTACACTTTGAAGGCCAGAAAAAGCAATCTGAAGAAAAAAGTTTAAAGCAGACTGCAAAACAAAACAAGGAAAGGCTGGAGCGCTTGAACAGAGAATGAAGATGTGCTTACACTACAACCAAGGAACACAGGGAGAGAAGGCAAGATGACGTAGGTTAAACTAATCAGGCAAGAAACACAACAACGGCAGGAAGTACAGACATGAAGAATTAAGAAATAAAACAGGAAATACAAAACAAAACCCAAAACCATGACATTAACACCACTCACATGGTGTCTATTGTTTCTTTTATCCTCCGCTGAATCCTTATTCAGCAGCAGCACCAAGACTGACCAGCATATGTGGTACTTACTGGTGTAAGTCACAGCGTCTTGTATATGCTGTGGCTGTACACCACTTAGCTGTATAATGTAAGCTGTTGTCTTAATCATAAATGCGACATTACAGATTAGCAAATGTTAGGATGCTAATGCACTGAGCTAATATGGTGATCATGGTAATCCTGCTAAACATCATTTTGAGCATTAAGGTTAACCTTAGCAAATAAGCTCAAAGAACAGCTAGCATGGATGGAGTAGTTAGTTAGTTAGTTAGTTGTAGGATCAAAGACAATTCCTGAAATTTAAATAAATATGAATCTGTCTGAGCACCAAATACTTGAGTGAGTAATTAAGGTTGATTGTACATGACCAATCAGATGCATTCCCTTCACTCCCTGAAATATGTGAAAGTTTTCTCAGAGAAGTCAGAGTGAAGATGATCGTGTTCTGTGTTACACTGCTGCTCCTTCGTCCATGTAAATTAGATGTTTGGTGGTTTATGTGATTATCTTTTTGCATTTACATTACAACACACTAACCACAGTTCAACTTGGTGAACCTGCAACCTTCAAATGTGCTTTGCTTTATGCAGCTATTTTTCCACTGTTAGTTATCTTGGCTATATGTCTGACTGTTAAAGTGTTCCACATTCTTGCCCTCCAAAAAAAACGTGATCGTTACAATGGTAATTGAAGTCACTCGTAGTTCCTATACATTTATATCAAATTAAAACTTCTGCATCATTATTTATTGTGTCTATACATTTTCTATTTCATCACCCAGCTCCTGTTGGTGGTCAGAAAAGTCATCAGGTAAGGACAATAGATGTAGGATTAACCTTTTTAGGTTGTGTTGTATTGACTTTGTCGTCTGTATTTCCTCAGAGAGACGAGGACTTGTGGGTTTGTTCTGCTGTTGTCTTTACTGTGATAAAAAACTGACAGAGGTGCAATAAAGG
>NW_020856533.1:0-615 GCF_000972845.2 Larimichthys crocea
TATTACTTTCTGTATATTTAAAATGTTTATAATTTTTTTTTTTTTACATGAACACAGATAACAAATCAGCATGGCCACAAAAACAAATCTCTGACTACTTGTTGTGTGATATAGACAGAACAATACACTCGAGAAAATCTTCTCCCTATATTAATAAGCTGTGAGAATATCACTGGGAGGACGTGGGAGGCAAGTATACGCACATACACATATATACACACATCACACATATACATAAGGAAATGCTCAGTCCATATCTGTAAAGAAAGAAAATGAAAATGAATTTTAAAAATAATTAAAAGTAAATTAATGTCCAACCTTATGACTTAGCCACTTTCCTTCATTGCCATCTATCATCCCTTTTAATACAATGCTTGTGAGTCTTTTACCTACATATTTAAAGAAAGGGGTCCAAATCAAATCCTACAAAAATCATCCACCTTTGCATTTGAATCATAACTTACAGTCACTGCGCATTTTTCTTCACACAGTAACACAGACTGCACATTTCTCCTTTCTTACTTTGCACTAAATCAACACTGCCAATTCGCTTTACTGTCGTCTATTGCCACTGTCTGTAATGCTGCTGCTGCAGTATCTATCTATCTATCTATC
>NW_020856534.1:0-511 GCF_000972845.2 Larimichthys crocea
AGAAGCTGACACTAAGTCCTACGTCTCCGCCTGTCCCATTTGCGCTAAGAACAAGGGCTCCAATCATCGGTACACTGGACTTCTACATCCCCTGCCCATTCCTCGGCGTCCCTGGTCCCATATTGCCTTAGATTTTGTAACCGGCCTGCCGCAGTCTGAGGGTAAGACAGTAGTTCTCTGCCCAGTGACTTGGTGTCAGACAAGGGTCCCTAGTTTGTGTCTTCAGTATGGAAAGCATTCTGCCTCGTAATCGGGGCCTCTGTCAGTTTAACTTCTGGTTTTCATCCCCAGTCCAACGGCCAGGAAGAGCGTGCCATCCAAAAGATGGACAGCTCCCTCCACTGTCTGGTCGCATCCAACCCCACTACCTGGGCTTCTCAGCTTCCTTGGGTCAAATACGCCCACAACACCCTGCCTACCTCTGCCACAGGTTTGTCCCCATTTCAGTGCCTCTATGGTTATCAGCCTCCCTTATTTCCCTAACAGGAGAGAGATGTCGCGGTGCCTTCAG
>NW_020856535.1:0-685 GCF_000972845.2 Larimichthys crocea
CACACACACACACACACATAAAAACGATTAATCAAAATCAGTTAAATGTCGACTGACTTTATGTAGCCTAGTGCTAAAATGTATCTGGCAGAGACTCAAGAGAACTCGAACGAAATGTCCCAGCCAAGCACCAGCGAGGAGTATCAGTCAGGATTAATCTGAGTTGTTTTGTTTTTTATCAGAATTATTATTTTTTTGATTAATCACTCGGATTAATCATTAGTTTCGACAGCACTATACTGTATGGATGTCTTTTATTTTCTTTACATTACTTTTACTTTAAGTAGTTTTGAAGCCAGTACTTTTACACTTCTGTTTAAGCAAAAAGATTCAACTTCTACAGAAGTCTTTTTAAACCCTATCTATACTTCTACTTGGGTAATGAATGTGAATACACCTCTGCTAACATTTCTCGTGGTCAAGCAAAATTACTACGCCTAATAATCATCTCCCACAAGTCGTGGCCACAAAATAATTTTTCCATGTTGTCCCATGTCACCAGAAGGGCTCCGTAAGAACCAGCAGACTGAGAGACAGTTTTATCCATCAGGCTGTCGGAATGCTGAACTCCCCCCTTCCTTCTTTGCCCACTGCCCCACAAACTATGGACACTGACTCGATTTAATTATGTCGTTATCTCGGGAAAACAAAGCCCCGTTTTCTCGAGATGTCGAGAAAATTATGT
>NW_020856536.1:0-613 GCF_000972845.2 Larimichthys crocea
TGAAAAACACCGTTAGAAGCTGGTCAATTGTTGTTGAAACGGCCATCCACAAGGAATCAGACACAAGTTACTACCATCATACATTCATAAATAATTATTTTGCTTTTTCCATTCCATTTTTTTGTCCAAAGCGCAGAATGAATCTCCTCTGTCTACACGGAGGGGAGCCATCATAAAGTGTTATGTCGGGAATAGAAAAATAGACAATTTAATAAGACCATCGACCAAAAAATGCATGTCAAGATCCACAGGAAACAATAGAAAATAGCTGATTTATATCAACAAGTGATATTAAAATATAGGGGCAAGGGGAGGAAGTCTTCAGTTCTGTAAGTGCCATTGTCAATAACAAGGTTGTGTATGACGATGGTATGTTGTGTCTGATTCTTTGTGGATGGCAGTTTCAGTAACAGGTAATCAGCTTCTCGCTCTCCTAATTATGAGTGCTAACTACTGCAAAATAAACAACATCTCACTCAGATGCTGCAATAACCATTTTTGTATCTGGAGGCCAATGTTTCTTCACAAACATAAACAGAACCTGTATTACAGTTCACATTTGTTAACATTTCTTCACAGGCAGAAAGGAACATTTGGTACCTGACTGCTGTAT
>NW_020856537.1:0-742 GCF_000972845.2 Larimichthys crocea
GAGGGAGTACAAAAGGGTTCATGTGGATCTGATCTGCCATGACAGATCCTCCGTGGGACAGATCAACAAGATATCCTCCTGGCAAACATTGTGGGTAGAAAGATGGCCATGCCTTTGAATGTCCTTAATTGCTAGAGATCAGTTCATCCTCCTTTGATTTCGATTTCTACATTTAAGGCTGTGAGTCTTTTTCCAGTCTCTTTTCCACAGCGTGCACCTTTTCTCTCGCCACTGTCCATCATCTGTTCCGAAGCATTTATCCACCTGCAGCACATCCAAATCAGTCGTTTTTGTGTTTTACATTGTGCACATTTCCCTTTCAGTGGGCTTACAAAATCTCTGACAGGAGCAGCCAGGTATATCTCTCCCCTTCCAGCCCTCCCCCGTCACCCAGTTAGGCAGTAATAAAATAGAAAACAAACAAACAGGCTAAAGCTAGAGCACAAGCAAAGACAGCACCGGTGACTAACTTCTCTCGTACTGGATGTAGGCTACCATGTGTGTTCCCGTGGGCTCAAACAACAACACATCACTTCAGTTAACATACTGTATTAACCAGAGTGTTACTCTTGATCCGTGTCTGAGATCATTAGCAGAGAATCAGAGGGGGACATCGCCAAGCTGTAGGCCCGCACATTCTCACCCGAAACAAAAGAGTCGAATCAGAGACATCAGTTGTTGCTTTTACCCTGTTTAGGAGATCTGAGCAACTTTTTTCGTCTCGCAGCTCGGCGCCGCAGGC
>NW_020856538.1:0-654 GCF_000972845.2 Larimichthys crocea
CCAACAGCCGTTACATCAACGTTACGTTCTGTAGCCAACCTCAAGTGGACGTTTAAAGAAACTGCAGTTTTTGATACTGCTTGGTAACACTTTCTTGTTGTTTGACATTTTTACAGACAGGGTCATAACAATCTTGTAACAATTAATTTTTGCCTGTCACAACTCGATAATGACATTTCATATACAGAGCTTGTAGAAAAAAGATGAACACTGACCATGCAGTCACTTTATTATGTCAACAACAAACAAATTGACAGTTCACATGACCTTGAAACAAGTTTGAGTTACCCACACACCACACAACCAAGAAATGTGGCTCTGAACAGAGCGTGTCACTGATCTAATCTCTCCTACATGAAAATATGCAGTTGGACTTGTTAGTAGATGACAAAGGAGGGACCTGGCAAAACAAAAGAAGTGTGATCTATATCACAGCACTAACACAGTCAGTGACAAGACAGAAAGCAGGTGAAGCCCATTAGAGACCTTTTATGTAAAATACACTCTTCAGAAATCATGGAAGTTTCATCCGTCAAAGGTGAGTCCGTAAAGTAAGTAAAGTAACAAATATTGTAGATTAATTACTCTTTTTTAATCTCTTTCACTTTTTTTCTGTCAGAGCTGAATGTAATGCTCGTGGGATCAACCACCTCC
>NW_020856539.1:0-828 GCF_000972845.2 Larimichthys crocea
GATAGATAGATACTTTATTCATCCCGCCACGGGGAAATTCACTTGTAACAGCAGCAAGATAGAAAAACAAAAGTAGAAGAGGCCAAAAACAAAACAAAAAAACAACAACACAATAAACAGATCAGAAATTAAACAGACAGAAGCATCTATAACTACACAATAACCACGAAAAACAAAATCAACCTTCAAAAACAGACACACAGACAGACAAGTACTGAGGATAAAAAGTTTTTTAGGGAGATTTCACATCCATAAATGTAAATTTCAAGATTCATCACCATCATTTAAGCAATTTTTGATTGAAGTTGATTATTATTTTAAGTCTCTTAAGTTAATTACTAATAAATATTCTTGCAGATATTTTCAACCAGTAACCTGTCACAAAAGTTATAGCTAGAACTTTATTTACACGTAAGATTACAAAGTCTGTCACATCTAAGTTTTATTTCTGCTTTTTTGTTTTCATGCTTTTTCTTTTTGATCCTTATTATACTATCACGTAACTACGCCGATGTTATGTTACTATTGTACAATGTGAACTAGTATGACTGAATTTGTTTTTTTTGTTTTTTTGTTCTCTCAATAAAGTTTGGAGAGAAAAAAATTGATGAGGGCGGATACGTGAATTCTTGCCCTTGTTTAATTGTGTTATTTTGTGGGTACATTACATGAAGCTGTAGGATAAATATATGTGGAAAAAAACGAATTAAAACAATAAAATAAATATATTTGTTGTGGTGGTGTAGAAAAATGCATGACGGGTAATGTGGGACGGATTTACAGCAAAGATGGCGGCGTCCTCATCAGCAGGACGCGTTTTGACTCTTT
>NW_020856540.1:0-626 GCF_000972845.2 Larimichthys crocea
CTTCTTGGTTCCTTTCCGTCTGGGCGCAGGCAAGTCTCGCATCCACTCCAGCTTCTCTGGCTCCAGCTTGTTCATGTGAACCCATTCCTTCTGAGGCTTCACCGGCAGGTCCTCCTCTGAATTCACACACACAGAAGGACAAAAACAAGCAGTTGTAACAATCACACCGAAAATCAGGACAAAACCACGATGAGGCGTCATTGAGACTGTTCGTGTTTTTAAGAGCAAACTCAAGACTTTTAATCTGGCTTTTGTGTGAAGACCATTCTTTCTGTATGAAAAGTGCTATACATGTAAAGTCTGATTGACTGATTGATGTATTATCACTTTTATTAATTGGTACAACTGTTGTAGCAAGCACAGAAAAATGTTGTCTCCACTGTAAACCCAAACGACTGCTACAAAATAACTGCTTACTGAAGCATTTGTGCCTTTATGCACATATCTGCAAAAAAAAAAAAAACAGAGTACTGGGTCCTCAGAGTACTTTGATATCAACAAAGCCAGAACACAACAGGTAGAGTATCATAGTTTAGTCCATGAAGTTCAAAATTTCAGGCTGACTGTGGAGGCCCGATCTGAGCGTCTGATTGGCCACAGCATGACGTCGAACTGCGTTTTTCCAA
>NW_020856541.1:0-599 GCF_000972845.2 Larimichthys crocea
TTCTGCATCCGCTTGAGATACAATGTGTCTGATTTTGGTGATGTTATGTAAGTGGAAGAATGCAGTCCTCGAAATTTGTTTGACATTTGTTTTAAATTTGCACCCCAGAGCTGGACCTATGGTGGACTCTGCTCTGTTGGTGTTCCCAGAGGCTCTTGGTGTTAGAATGAGCTACAGGTTAGACTCACTCTAGCCTCCCCTGGCTCTCTAACCAGTGACGTTTTTATTGCAAAATGCTCTTGCTACAATGCATAGTTATTTTCCTGTACACTTCTTGTATTAACCCCGTTCATACTGCAGAGTGCAAGTTTAGCCTGAGTTAATGAGGTTTTCCTGTGACTGCTCAGGTTTCTCCTGCAGCTTTGAGACATGCAGAACAGGTGGAACAGAAACAGCATGTGCTCAGGTTCTGTTAGCTTTTGGTCAAGATGCTCTAAAAGGCAGAGATGTATAATGTACTGGAGTAAAGGAGTGGAGTAGAAGTACAAGTGCTATATCAAAAAACTGACTTGAGTAGAAGTTGAAGTGTTCTTTAAACACCATACTTAAGTAAAAGTACTAAAGTATTCAAAAAGTTTTATACTTAAGTATTGCAAGTA
>NW_020856542.1:0-684 GCF_000972845.2 Larimichthys crocea
CTGAACCACAATAGCATTAATGTTTGTGAGTTAAACCAACCAGATTATTTGAAAATTGTGTCCATGATCAATTTTCACCCCTGCTGAGCATAAATTGACTGAATGAAATGCAGCTTATTTGGATGTCAACTGTTGACTGTGGTTCAAAGACTACCGTACATGTTAAATTAAAAAGTTGGGGTTATTGTGTCAGATTTACTGGGTTAACTATGTATTTCTTAAGGCTTAAGGCACAAACCAGCAACATATCTTCTTATCTATATCTTCCTCTCAGATTTCTCAAATGTATTAGGTGCCAGGGGTCAAATACTCTGGCCTGTTATATCTCTGAGTTGACCATATGACCAAACACAATGTGAAAGTTTTGTTCCTGGTCTAGTGTTTTCCAGGATACAAATATGTTTTCTTTTCCGGGAAAGTGTGGGTGGATAGGAAGTATAAATATAGTATCAGTATCATAACATTCTTTTTTGGTTTTCTGCCCAGTAATGAGCAATATGTTTCATATCTAAAAGATACTCCCCTAGCCTGTATCTCCTGTCCTTGTACTACTGATTTATAATTATCTCTCCCTGCCAGCCTCAATAAATCACAGGCCAATATAAGGGAAGTGCACGAGACACGGAAAAGACAAGATAGACACACACTATCTATATGGGTTATAACATAAGTGGCTTTGAATAG
>NW_020856543.1:0-3140 GCF_000972845.2 Larimichthys crocea
CAACGGAACACGTGTGTTTAAAATTTCATAGCTGACTTGATTGAGGACGTGTGTGGGTGAACATATAGCCCCTCGATTGGATTGACACGTGTCCGAGTACTGTCCAACAGCCTACTGTAACTAACAGTTAATAAGTTCCGAGAGTGCCTCGAAAGATGCACTTCAGTAGTGTAACATATGTAACATTGTAAACTATGTATTAATGCACGTTGCTCTGTTATAGCTTTTACCTTAACTGTTTATTAGGCTTGCTAAATACGCTATTAAGGCCTTGAGACTACCACACCAGGACGGCAACTGCCTCCGCTGCCTCTTTCCCGTTCGACGGTAATCTGTCAGTTTTGCCAAAGGTGGTGACGAATAAGTTATAATAATGCTTATGCACAGCGAGGGACACGTGTGTTTACAGCGGGACAGTCTTCACCGAAGTTCTGTCGTCTCGGTCAGGCTAACTGCAGTCAGTGACTGTGTGTGTGTAAACGCACTGATCCCCATTAGCAACCGCTGTGGGTCGAAAATAGAGCGCGCATGCGTCACTCGTGAGTACGCCCCTCGGATCTGAGTGAAACGCTCGGTCGTGTAGCCTAAACAGTGTCTTTTCCCGGCTGTTCTGTCAACAACTCGGATGATTTAAATTAATTTTGTTTGTATTTATTAATATTAGAGAGGAACTGGACAATTTTGATCATGTCATTTCCCAGTCAAATATCCATAAAATGTCCTATTATTCTCATATCTAAGCTAGATAAAATGTTTATTCCCTCCTGTTCTCGACACCCAAGTGCACTAACAATTAAATATTTTGTCTTTGCTTATACTATGAAATTGTGCTGTCAGAGTGCAACAGAATCATTGATCGTTTTTTCCCTTTGTTTATGTTGAATCGGAATATGCGCTTGGCGCTGTATGTTTGATGGGGACAGAAGTATGTTAGGCTGTTGAATCCTAACCATTCGACAATTTCATGAAAGACAGGTTATGTGAGTATTAGTTCAGGATGAATTATTGAAATCACAACAAACACAACTTTTTTCTTGGTTAAATCCTAATTCATCTTAAAAACATCCTTGCTGACACTACCCTGAGTCGCTAATTGTATATCGTGCTTAACAAATGGATGGGAAATGCACCTATTTGACTTTCATGCTCAACAACATTTTGTTGGGACATGACACCCACTCTACTTATGTTTTGATACTCATCATAACGGAAATTGTCTTTCCCGTTTTGTACAATCTGGAATATCATATCCTTTCTTTTTCTGTTTACTCAGTGTGCCTAAAATTTAACTACCAGAAGGCAGGCAGCCCGACTATAGGTGTTTGACCAATCTGACACAATTTGATGGAGAAGTCTTTGAAGAATAGTGAAGAGTGCACCCTGGGACATCAAAGTCATGGTTGAGGCAAAGAACACTAGGTAATCACTACCATTCACATAGGTGATATTAAACTTTAGGGTTGGACAGGTAGATAACGTTCCAGTTAACTATCGTCTTTTTTCATATTATTATAACACAGATGCCTGCTCTATCATCACATCATCATCAGCTCAGCAGCAGCTGACGGATACTCATTCTGAAACTTCACCACATGTCTGACCCTCCTGAGAACAGCTGCTGTCGAAGGGAGGCAGCCTAAAAGCCATGCCACTTAAACTTGAGCAAAAAGCCGTGAGTGTGGGCATGGTCTAATCTGGAATTTTGTTCCCAATTTGATGGGGAGATGTGTTTGTTTTATCTTGTTCCAGTTGTACATTGGTTTCAAAATGTTTGACTGCATTAGTTTTGTTTCATTCAGTTGATTGAAATATCCTTACATCAAAGCCTGGTGGTGTAAAACAATCATGCGAGGATATGGCAAAAACAAAATCACTGAAAGATGCCACTCAGAAGACAGATGATTAACATTCTCACGACTGCCTGAGATACACAAACACAGGGTAAGAATCGACATGTAGGCCCTAGAAACATTTTAGTATCTTGGATTTGTAATTTCCCCATTGAGTGACTGTAATTCATTGGAAGTCATACATTTAGGACCCACCACCCCTCCCAAAAAGGGTCAGAGTGTTCTATGACGCGAGGATATAGTTGCTGCTATTCCATATCTGTGGAGGACCTATTTTCACGCAGGATAGGTACGTAAAAAGGTCCCACTAGGTTTAAACACAAGACTTGCACCTTTGTTGACAGTATAGTCAGTCTGTGTTGTATTTTTTTAATTACATATAGGAAACATTCTACGACCCAGAGAGTGGGTCCCGGATACCTGCAAGGGCGTGATTTGAAACACCACAACAAAAAAGTTGCAGAGGAAAGAGGTGTTGTGTCGTGAGCAATCTCCCAAAAAGTAACTTTTTTTCAATTACCTTACAGGCTTGTCACACGGTATCAATAACTTGAATATCGCAATATTATGCATAGCTTGTCAATAATTGTTTTCATTCTCATTTAGAAAACCCAGGATGAACCCTGAAAAGAAAAAATGCATATTGTGCACCCCTTCCATTCCTCCCCTCCACCTCACCATAATTTTCGTTGTCATAAAATATAGATGGTGCAACGTTTTAACGTACAGTTTAACGTGGTGTAGCTTAAAGACTATACAGCCGTAAATTACGGGTTGAAAAATCCAATATATTTAAAGAGAATGATGTATAAAAGTGACAAGCAGAAAAACATTGTAAATGCAATTATTTTGTATTGGGACATTAATATTCGTCAACAAAAAAAGATCATAACTGGTACGCCTAGTCTCATTGTATTGTAGTAATTGTGTAGGCAGGAGTCCATAAAATTGTTTTTGTCTTTGTAAGTTGGTGGGCCCAAGCCGTGTTCACAAACCCAGACCTTCACTGCTGACAAATTGTTATCTGATGAGGATGTGGAACAGCTAGGGCCGTTATTTAAACACTCCACGTGCTGATGAAGACACCATCCGTGAGAAGATGAAAGCGACCTTCATTTATCGTCAGCCAATGGTCAACAATGAGAAGAGAGCAGGGGATGTGTTCTCAGTCTTCCCAAGATTTCTAGACACACCTGGACTAGTAAGACATCTCCAGTTGTTCAAAATGAGAAAGCGGCAAGTTTCCTCAGAAACAGTCCACAAATGTGGGCATCACACATGCAGTATGTC
>NW_020856544.1:0-527 GCF_000972845.2 Larimichthys crocea
TACAGAGTACTGAGCATACTTTAACATTTTAACTTCATGTAGTCCTTTTACTGTGTTTACAGGTTGTACTGGTACTTGTACTCATACTGTACATAAAAACACATCCTTCTCTCTGCTCCTGGTTCAGTTACTGTATTCCTCCTGCAGACTGTTGACTGGTACCGGTTCAGGTTCTGAGCTGTGTTCTGGTTCAGACTCAGTCAGAGCAGCTGTGCCACGTCTCAGCCTGCCTGTCTGTCTGCCTGTCTGCCTGTCTGTCTGTCTGCCTGCCTGTCTGTCTCTCACCAACACTGCAGGAATGCAGACCTGGACACGTTCCAGCAGCTTCAGCACGCAAACAGCCAACAAAGTCTTTCTCACCACAGGTACGGGCTCTCCTCCGCCTCCTGGTTCTGGTTCTGTTCCATAGAAGCTCTCAGGTCTGTCAGTCCAGTTCTTCTGTGAGTCGAGCAGGTCGGTGTCTGTGTGTGTGTGTGTGTGTGTGTGTGTGTGTGTGTGTGTCTGCAGGCTGTAAACTTTCTTTAATG
>NW_020856545.1:0-555 GCF_000972845.2 Larimichthys crocea
TTCTTGTAGTCAATCCAGGCAGTGTATAGGTTGGTTTGTCCCTTCTTACAGTCTCGGGTGACTGTTCTATCAACCAGTAGCTGGTCCTTGGCTCCCCTGGTGTTACTGCCAATTCCTTTCTGTTCCTCGCTCATGTATTGAGCCACATGCTTACTTATTTTTGCCGCACTGATGCCTGACAGGGCCTTCCATGTTGTGCAGAGACAGGTGATTGGCCGGTAGTTGGATGGGCTGGGTCCCTTCTGGGGGTCCTTCATGATTAGGACTGTCCTGCCTTGGGTTAGCCACTCTGGGTGGGTCCCATCCCTGAGCAGCTGGTTCATCTGTGCTGCTAGGCGTTCAAGGAGTGCAGCCAGCCAGTTAGCTTCAGCCAGTACGTATGGATCATGTTGGGGCCTGGTGCTGTCCAGCTCTTCATCTTTGACACTCTTTGAGATGGTTACTGGTTCTTGTTCTGGGAGGTTGCTGTGGTCAGCTCTTAGGTCCAGTAACCATTGGGCATTGGTGTTGTTTGATGCCTCTCTTTCCCATATGTCTTTCCAGTATTTTTCCATC
>NW_020856546.1:0-663 GCF_000972845.2 Larimichthys crocea
GAGAGTCGAAGGGTCATCGTCTATAGACGGATGATTTTCTTACTGGATACCTCTTCAGAACTCTCGAATAAAGCAGGACGAACACAACCAGTGGACATGATGACAAATGATGACCTGGGTTCGCAGTTATTTCTGTGTTCTGACATTAATACAAAACCCGGTTTTAAAATCACTGATGCATTAACAGAATCTGACAAAATCAGTCCAATAAAGAAGAAGCTATACAGGGAGGAGACATCAATGTTCCCATTAAGACAGAGCAGAAGTACAAACAGGTGACGACACACGAGAACACTGAGGAGGATCACATGCCATTCATTCATTTTGTGAGGATTATGAAGATGAAGGAACACCAGCAGCTCCTCCTGGCTGAGATCCTGAGCCTGATCGCCTCCTGGTTCAGAAAAGTTGGGTTTTAGTCGAGTTGTGCAGCCAGCAACACACAAGAGAAACAACTAAATACAGAGCATATACATTAAAAGCTAGAAAAATTATATTTTGAAATGTAAAAGACAGAAGAACAACAATTAGTTGCAAATGACTGGCAGACCGACATTGCCATCACTGCCAAACACTCTCCTGGCTAAAGAAAATGTGTGCCTGTATCTGTTCTGTATGTGGGTGTGTTCAGGCAGCGCTGTTCATCACAAATTATTCGTAAAA
>NW_020856547.1:0-529 GCF_000972845.2 Larimichthys crocea
TATCCAATTTCTGGATACATTATTCTTGATATTGATATTCTTACAGCTGTGCATATACTGTGTGCATATTCTACACAGTAGGCCTAATGGACATGATACAGTGTGTTTAAAGGATGATTTTGCATAACTAGAAATTGATTACTATCACTATATTGTTTGATTATTCAAAATGTTGTTTCCATTTGTTGCACTGTTCCAATAAATGAGCTCTGTTGTTGGATCTGTGTTACCATTAGTCAGTTCATTTCAACTGCAACTGCATTCTTGAAATGTTTACCTACGGGACTGAACATCCGTAATGTGATACGATTATGTGAAGCAAGGTGTTTCCTGGTTTACAATAGCATTATTCTTGTCCAGAATTACCCTGAATTAGTTGCACACACAGAGTCATGGATTGGCTTGTATTGTACTTTCTTCTGCTGGCGTTGCTACCTCTGTATGATGGTGAGTAAAACATTATCACATCCAATAGTATTTATAGTAAACAGTTTATTAAAAATAATTTTTATTTTTATTTTTATTTTTT
>NW_020856548.1:0-82380 GCF_000972845.2 Larimichthys crocea
GGCATGTTAGCATTAGCAGTTTAACGCTGAACGCTAGCAGTTACGCATAGCAGGTTAACATTTAGCAATGGTAACATTAACATGTTAATCAGTAGCATGTTTAGCATTAACATGTTAACGCTGATGCGTGTGGAAATGTTATAATAATGTTGAAATTAAAATAGATGTGTGAAATGTTCTTTGTAAGTAATAAGGCCACACAGAGTATATGGCTTTTGAGTGGTTGTGTAACTATATAAGTGTTTTGCAGAAGTTTGCAGGTTCAAGGCTACACCAGAGAGAGACGAGCAGATAAGCAGAGAAACAGGAAACTGCCCCTTGAGTGTGGTTAGAACTGAAAGCAGACACAGACATCTTACTAGACAGGTTGGTGTCAAAAGTTCAGGAAGCCCTATCAGACAGAGGGCTCCCAACGGCACAGCTGCAAAACTGTTCTCAGAAGAGTACTATCTATATAGCAAAACATTCAATAGAGCCAAACAATCCAATAACAAGCGTTGTTTAAGAGGAATGACCATAAAGGAGATTGAAGATGTTAGTGAACACCCTATGACATAATGCTTGTATCGGTTTTGTGTGTGTGTTATAATAAAACTAGCCAGAAGCCTGTGGGGAGCCCCAGAACTCCGGCGGGAGAGAAGGTGAACAGACCGCGGGTCGGTTAAAGATCAGAGCTGTGTTCTCCCTTTGCAAAGCGAAACTGGAATCTGTCTTTGTCTCGCTTTATTTCCAGACATCTCTCTGTTTGTATTTGTCAGGTCGGTAGCATCGGGGTGGGTTTTGCAACACACAACAATTTGGGGGCTCGTCCGGGAATCAACTGTGAAGTTGAAGCAGACCGGAACGGGTGAAAGCATAGGCTCATTGGACGTAAGAGGACAGGTACGATGGAACAGAGAGCACGGGCCGGCATCAAAAGGTAGAAGCAGAATTTGATCTGCATGTGAACTACTACTAAATTAACGTGTCCTAAGTCTCAGTAAACTTGTCTGTAAAATTGAGAGATGAGAAGTAAGAACACAAAGACATAAAACAGTAATGTATTGAACGAGTGAAATGAGAAAAAATTCTGTGTTAAAGGAAGCAAGCAAAGTCTGTGATTGAAAGAGGCAAGACCAGTATTAGGAACCGGTGAGCATCTATCAACAAGACCAGAGCTTTGAGAACCAGGCTGTGAGTCCTCTGATAGCAAGACCAGTAATTAGCAAAAAAACTGTGAGCATCCATTGACAAGACCAGCGTCCCTCGATGTGGTAACTCCCACAATATTTCTGACGAGGTAATGGTTGAACTGGGTTTGAGCCCGGGGCAGTGAGGACCCCCCGAATTCTGATTAACCCGTGAGCTACTTGCAGCAGACCGGAATGTTGTTATTGTGTATGTGTTGATTTTGTATTTGTTTGAACATGTTTAAGATAGATTTTAAGAAAATTGCAATCACACACAAAGTTGAATGGGAGTCTTCTGAACACTGAACATAACTGCACTAGTTAGGCGGTTGTGACCCGTAAGTTGACAGTCCAAATCACTGATACAATGCGGTTTGGTGGCATGATTCACGGCTAGTGGGAATCATATGACTGAAGCGCTCGGGACACAGCGGGGCCATACGGCTCGGTCGGCCAGACCTAGATAACACACAGATACACACTCCCGTAGAAGCTAAAGATCTAACCGTGAGTTGTTCAATAAAAACAAAAAATAGAAAGAAAAAAAAAGAGGAACAACAAGACCGGAGAAATAGAAGCCCCGGAACACAAAGCACGTCCTTGAAAACATAAAAAGGCAGAGTTTGAATTGTACACATTAAAGTTTTTTGCATGTACATGCACACACATAGACACACACACATAGACACACAATATGGGTAATGCATGAATGTGAATGTGTATGAGTGATAGAGGAAATGTGGTTGAAGCAGCGCAATGCCGAAACGCAGTCTCCTGGTGTAAACGGAAGGCAAGTGGTCTGGTTGAAGTAGACCACCGAATCTATATTGAGATTTAATTTGCACTGTGGTAGTACGGAAACAGAAAAACAGCAGTTTTGGTAGATCCAGACGTCGTATTTGAATAATTTTGGCAGTATTACGGACGTAATCAATTGACAATATGGGACGGAGAGTTTGACAGAGAAACAGGCGATGGGGGGTGGGGACCCAGCAGCTCGTAAAAGACGGTGACTGGAACAGCTGTTAGAGATGCAGCGTGTAGTGCGGAGACATGCACGGTAGTAAGAACACAGATGAAGATTATGGAAGCAGATGAGAGAGGATGTGAGTAAGGTTTACTGGAAAAGGGAAAGACAGAAAAGGATAAGGGACTGTTAGGCAGGTGGTTCTGGCAGAAGCCAAAGTAGCAGGGAAAAAAAAAAATGAACAGGAGAGAGCAGGAGAGGAAGAGAAAAAAGGTGGGTGGTTGAAGAAAGGGAGAAAAAAGAGAACCGCAGGCGTGAGGCAGAAAAGAAAAACCAAAGTGGAACAGATGGGCTATGTGGTGGAGGCAGCACAGCACACAATGACTGAGCAAGAACCAAAAAGACCTCTGACTAAAGACCTGACTCCGGCACCAAACCACCCCCGTATGCACCCGCGACAAACACCTAGCGCTCCACAAACCCCCTCACGCACTCCTGCAGGAATGTACCCGCGTTTAACAGAGTACAGCAGGAAAGGCTCTATATCGATCATGTTCCCTCAGAAGAAGAATTAGACAACACGTCAGTAACAGGGTACGCTCTGTAGTAATGGAGCTCTGAAGCAGCGGGAGGCTCTGATGTCTCCTCAGATCAGATTTCAGAATCCTCCTACTCCGTGTAAAACATCATACCAGAAAGGGGCGGAGGGACATGACGATCAGTGTGCTCTTTAGTGACAGGGTTCTTAGAGAGGACCGAGCGGAGATTCTCAAAGAGATGTCGAGGCGAGAAGGCGTCTTTAAAACCGACAACTCCAAGAATTGGAGGAAGCCGTGAGAACAGCAGATAGAGGGCGGAAACCTCCACCCCCCTAGTACCCACCGCCCCCTCTGACGTTGGAGAGGGACCTGACAACGCCAGGGTGGGCTTTGGAGCTGAAGGCTCGGGGCGGATGGGAGAACAGGCGGGGAGACAAGTAAAACGGTGGATCCATCCTGAAGGGACATGGGAAAACCCTGGAGGGCCAAACGACCTCTCAATACCACATAGAGGAGGAAAGAGAAGGACCTGTCCTAGCCACCCCAGTCGTATGCTTCAAAGTGGCAAGCAAGTAGGACCAGACCCGTTGTTAAACATGCCACTGATTAAGGTCGGAATGTGATAGTATCCGCCCTTTTGAAGATAGGAGACCGTACACGCCCCTGGTTGATAAATTAACCTCCAGTAAGCGAAGGATGACACCCTGTGGCCGCCACAGCTCGACAGCCTGACAGCAGGACAGAAGATTCAGCTCCAGGAGATTTTTAGGCTGTGTTTCTATGTGACTCATCAGGAGCAGCGTCAGGGAAATTGAGATAGCTGCACCAAACAAACTCATAGGCGATGACAACACCATTCCACGTGTTAGCACAGCCATAGGCAAAGCCATGAGAGCAAAATACCCTCTCCCAATGCCGCAGCTATGCCAAAGATAAAATGGGATCTTAAGCAAGAATCCCAGAGAGTTCCCTTGATAAAAGTAAAGACATTGGATTAAACATTCGGCGAGCATCCAGGCAAGCCCAAGGAGTGGCAGAGGAGTGGTACAGACAGGCTATCTTAGAGGTGTTCCACAGGAAGTAGACAGCCATGAACAATAATCAGACATTGGGGAAAGACATTAATGCATCATCTGTCCAAAGCAAACAGGCGGCCCGGAGGAGCACCAGGATAACCTTAGCGACCTACAGGCACAGCTATCTGAAAAGCAAATAGCTACAGACTAATAGGAATTGAAGAAAACTGCGATAACCTAGTGCTAGGTTAATGTAGCCGCACAGCAAGTAGGACTCCAGACTTTACCCGTGCCCCATTGGGCGCCCTACCCTCACCTCAGGCAGCCACCACCAGAGGCGGACCGGGTCGAGGGGACGAGGGGATGCGAGACAGGGACAAGGGCAGTTTGTGCACATGAGATGAGGTGGGCCGCATACGCCTAATGATGAATGTCACCGCTTGCCAAAACAGAGGCGTCACTGGGCAGTGACTGTCCCATGTTCACGGCAGAATCGAACCAGCAACCCCATATCCGGCCGGAAGACGGAGAGGGGCAGTATGGGTCTGCTCTACCATGCGGCTCGACAAAACCGTACCATGCCAAATCAGAGGGAATGTACAACCCACCCGGTGAAGCGCCACAGATGTGCCCGCTGACGCCATGGGGCGCTGGGATGGCTGTGGAGACCAGTATAACAATGACCACACCCCACAGAGAGCCAGACAGCATTACTTGGCAGACCCACATGCTGTCAATGAAGGTTGGCAAAACAAAACCTGCCATTTTTGGGGACACCGGAGCCACCTGCTCCACATTGATATCACGGCTCCTGAAACACATTAATCAAATGAGACATCATCACGTCAGGGGTTTCTCTGCGGGAAAAACAAACTCTGCCAGTCACGTACACTCTGCCTTACACAAGTTGGGGACAAACGGTGAGGCTATCCTATGTGCACTCGGCCCACCGTGCCACTAAACCTGCTGGGGCCGTGACCTCCTGAATAAAATTAGGAGGCTTCCATTTCTTTGCAGCCGGGCGGGTGAAGTGACTTTTACCTGATGGCACCATGTCCACTTAGCAGGACTGGCCACCAGTGGGCAGTATCTTTTAAACCCATTGAAGAAACGTCATGTGACATCATAATTGGTGAGATTATCACCCAGGAGACGGCTCAACACCTGATGTATCTCTGGCCTACCAACAGTGGAAGCCCTGGAGTGCAACCCTTGAACCATCCGTAGCTCCTCCGGACCCGCCTCACGTACTCTGTTTTTAATGATAGGCTGCGACAGATTGGTATCAGGACAATTCAGGATCAGTTGGAAGGAAGACTGGGGTTTTAAATCCAAAACATTTAATGTGGCGCCTGGGGGTGGCGGGGGAGGTCAATCTGATCCAGAACATGACAAGTGGTACATGATGTCCGACGAGGCTGCCCACACGTCTCACTAGCTCGCCACCCCCAACACCAGGCTAAAGAGTTAGGAGGCATGGTAAAAAGCGTCCCTGCCACAATCAGATTGGCGACAAACACAAATAACACAGTCACAGTACTCTGCCCTCGGCTTAAAACATTACAGGATTGGTCTCAGCACAGTAAATAGCGGCCTCCTTAGAACACAAACTTCATTAACAAGACATCATGGGCTGAGAGAAAACATGACCACTGTGACACGGAAAGAATACTCAAAATCAATCGCGCAGATCTTGTGGGCAGCCGGTCTCGACGGCGTAGGCCTCACAGACTGCGCTCCTAGTTCCTTTTCAGTACAACCAACACGCCTCTTGGATTCGGAACGTATCCACAGAATAAACCTCAGGCAGAAGCAGGTTAAAGGATACAATACAGTGGCCCCTACGTAATGGTGTCCTGGGAGCCCTCACACGTCGAAGACTGCGAACACCCCAATTTTAACCTGTAGAGAAAGAAAGGGAATAGGTAAATATCGGAGGCGCACGATCTCAGGGCTATCAATAACATACTAACGACGCCTACAGTACCAGTTCCTAACCCATAGTTTGGCCCTAGCCCAAGCTAGATCCCTCTCAAGTTGGTTCAGGTATTGATCTAGCAAACGCTTCTTTCGGTCTGCCACTAGGCAAAAGAGTGCCAGGGGACATTTGTCTCTTTACGTTGTGTCAGGGAACAGCGCTGCCAATACACCAGACTCGCCACAAGGTTTCGCCCTTCTCCAGGGCTGTTTAACCAAGTCCTTAAACAGGCTTTGATCTGATTGCTCCCTCCCAGATGGGGCATATCTCTGATACAGTATGTCGATGACTTGTTATTAGCCGCTCCTACAGCGCCACGGCATGCCTGATAGCCACACCGTTCAGTCCTGCAACATTTAGCAGACAAAGGATTCAAGGTGAGCAAAGCCAAATTACAAGTCGCCCGAAAACAGGTTCCTTCTTAAGACGAATGGTATCACAAAAGGGGGTCAGCATGTCCCCTGATCACAGATCTACATTTTACATCACCCAAGGGCTGTGAACGTTAACGACATGCTCTCGTTTTTAGGCTGACTGGATATAGTCGCAACACATAGCAAACTAACAGGACTACACACAGCCCCTGCGTGACTTGGTGAGACAACAGGGCATGCGTAACCTTAATGCCAAACGTGACTGGACACAACCCGCTGAGACGCTGCATTTATCACTCTTAAACGCCTTGGCAACGGCGGCAGAGCTAGCCAGCCTGACTACCACCTGCCCTTCCACCTGGATGTCGCGCTGTAAAACAGACAACTGCGTGAATGGGTTCTGTTCCAGAGAAAAGGGGGAGAGAGATATACTGATGTATATAGTGTAATGCTATGACAGTATGGAAAAAACAGACCCAGACTGCACACAACACGCAGCAGGGATAGCAAAGCTAATACAAAAAAACTGCACACATGTCATGGGTCACCAGTTAAACGTCCTGACAACTAGGGGTTGTACAGAACTAGTCGCGCACAATGACGTTAGAGCTTGACGTCGACTAGTCGCTAATCGAGAGAGGGCTGGGCTAATTCGTGGCAAGCGGCAGCTAGTAGTGGCATTTCCGGTGCCCGCTGCCACGATTGAGCCCAGCCCCTGCTACACTACTCATATTTTGATGCAAACAAGATGGACGCCTCGCAGAAAGCAACAGGTGAGGAGGTTGTGTGGTCAGTGCAAGAAACTAGCAGTGGAGGATCAAGCGTATGGAAATATTTCACCAAAGATGAGACCTGTAGCACAGCACTTGCAAAATATGCAAGTCTGTCCTCAAATACCACAAAAGCACAAGTGCTATGCACCCCATCTGAAGAGGCACCGCCTAATGCTAGCCAATGAACTGCCTAAATCCTCACGTCCACAGTCAATTAGTGACTTCACCAAACGCCCTCCTCGTACAGACAAAAGACGCCAGCAAATCACCAGTTTACTGGTGAATTTCATTGTCAAAGATATTCGACCTTTAGCTGCAGTACATGGAGAGGCTTCAGAGAAATGCTTAATTTTTTTGAGCCTAGCTACGATGTCCCGTCTTACAACACGCTATGGCAACACTATTAAACATAGTAACCCTGCGTGAAAACTCATGAGGAACAATGAAAGGCCAGAGTGTGTCGCTAACAAACTGATCTGTGGACATCCTCCACCATGGGACCCATACATCACTGTACAGCTCACTACATCACTGATGCATGGAAACTGCAGGCCCGAGTGTTGTGCCACATCTATGATGCCAGAAAGGCACACAGCTGTTAACATTGCCGATCGTCTGTCTGAGATAATCAGGGAGTGGGACATTAAGGTGTTTTGCACGGTCCACGATAATGCCAGTACATGAACTTGGCCATGGAGCTATGTGAAAAAGTCCCCAAAGATCTGGGATGCACCGGACACACGCTGCAGCTGGCTATAAAGTCTGGTTTCGAATCTTACCCGATGTGGTGAAGGCTATTGATGCGGCACGGAGAGTTGGTGAGGCCACTTTCGCCACTCCGCACTGGCCACCTACGCCTGAAGAGACGGCAAGAACAGCTTGGCATAAGAGCCACAAACTCCCAGAATGACTCACCCGGTCCGGTGGAATTCCACAGTTGTCATGCTCCAGCGGCTCTTCGAGCAAAGAATTACGGTGCAATCTGTGCTTTCCGATGAAACGGTCACAAACCAAGTGTCCAGAAATCACTCGCTATGAGAGCGTCAAGTGGGAGCTGGGGAACAGTGATCCCGGTACTGCAGCCCCTGGCCAAGGCTACTGAAATAATGTGTGGTGAGCTGCATGTGGAGTTGTCTTTCATCTATCCGGTGATTTACAACATTATCAACACCACCTGCGTGTTCCAGCATCCGACTGCAACCGTGCGCCACTTCAGATCAAGGTTCGAGAGCAGTTAGAAAAACGGTTCAAACTGGAGTCAGTATGACACTGATAGAGTCCATCCCTATTGTGGCCTGTGTGCTTGATGCCCGGTTCAAGCATCTCAGTTCGTCCCGGAGAGTAAAAGAGAGGCCGCCCAGAGCCACCTGAATGCCCTGCTGGAGGAGGAGGCAGAGCCGCTTGCAGCAACAGGTGAGTGCACCGAGCGAAGTCCGTCACCTTAATTGATTTAAATTTGTGTTCTATTTCTGAATACGCAGCTTTGCTAAACTTAATCATTCGTTTTATTCTAGGTGAGGGTGTCCAAAGTGAGGATGTGGATGACAGTGAGGGAGAAGCAGTAAAGGGGAAAAAAGCCAGATTTTGAACAACTTTTCGGCCTGCACTATCAAAGTGGAAGGAGAAGCGGGGGAATATTCCACCGCAAACGAAGAGGTCCGTGATATTTGCATTACACCGCAAATTCCACCATGCGACCCACTGCAGGTGCAGGGCCCAGAACCAGGAGAGATCGCCCCTTTGGGCCAAGTTAGGCAAACGTTACCTGGCTGTCCAGCGACAAGCACGCCAAGCGAGAGGATTTTTTCACTCGTGGTAATACCATCACGCGACAGCGGGCGAGCCTTCACCCAGCGCACGTAGATGCGCTCGTGTTCCTGCACGCAAACCAGGACCGAAAAACGAAAACTGTGACTGAGCAGGACTGTGACGATGACTAGGCCTGCAGGTGTTGTGTTGTTTTCCTCCCAAATTGTTGTGTTCAGTATTTTGTTTTCCACTATGGTTGATGTAGATTTACGTGTAGATATGTTACTGTTAAATTTAACAGCTGAGTTGCTGCTTGTTTTTACTTTATGCTTGCTGTTCTGCGCAAATTCTGTGTAACAGCTGTGCATTGTCAGTCAATACAGATTATTGCAAAGCATTCCCTCCTCCTGTGATTTTTTAATTACTGAAAATATCAATGACGTCACCGGCGACTGGTCGACGTCGACTCGACTTTCATCATATTAGTGTCGACTTAAAAAAATCTGAAGTCGTGCAACCCCTACTGACAACACATAGTGTGGTGGCTTACGTCAACTCAGAGACATTCACACTAACAACACTGAGACAGAGAAGGCTGAGCAAGATCCTAGAGGCGCCAAACATCTCATTCACACATGAAGGGATCAACATGGCAGACCAAATAGGGACAGGAGAACTACATCAGTGCGCAGACAGAGTCATCAAAGAGGAAAAAGTCAGGGCAGACTTACAAGCTACGCCAATAGAGGGAGCCAGAGACCTGTTCACTGATGGTTGTTGCTACAGACATGAGACAGACGGCCTTAGAGCACCTAGCAGTAGTAGAAGACAAAGAACAAAGACAAGAAGCAGAAGTAGTGGCGGTCATTGAAGCACCAGACTAGGGGAGGGACAGGAAGTCAACATTTACACAGACTCAGCATACGCAGCAGGAGCAGTGCATGTAGAGTTAGGGCAGTGGTAAAGAGCAGGATTTCTGACAGCTGGTAACAAACCAATCAGACATGAGACTGAGATGAAAGAATTGGCCGAAGCACTATTGCTTCCCAAAAAAGTAGCAGTCATAAAATGTAAAGGACATAATACAGGGACAGACAGAGTGACACAGGGAAACAACGCAGCCGACCAAGCAGCAAAACAGACAGCAGGGTACATAGACAGGGCAGAAAAGACAGTACTTATGTGTTCAGAGACTGAGCTACAACCAGAAATCGACATGACCAGAGTAATCGAACTACAAAATAAGGCGTCTCCCCAAGAAAAGTCACTGTGGAAAGCCAGAGGGTGCACAGAGACAGACGGACTATGGAGAGGACCAGACGGCCGACCCATTTTACCTCCAGGACTAAGACAGACAGCCATGGAAGAAGCTCATGGGGTAGGACATGTAGGCGTAGCACAGATAATGAGAAATCTTGGTAACTGGTGGCATCCGTTTCTTAAAGACATGGCTCAGTACTTGATCAAAACCTGTGAACAATGCACAAAGTTTAATACCAGACCAACTATCAAACCAGAACTAGGAAGGTACCCCTAGAGGCCAAACCAGGAAAGGAGATTATCATAGACTATACAGATATGATAGACTCAGTCAGGGGTTACAGGTATGTACTAATGTGTGTGGATGCGTACACAGGATGGCCAGAAGCCTGGCCAACCAAGAAGGAAGACAGCAAGTCAGTGATCAAGTTCCTTGTGAATCAGTACATCCCCAGACACGGTTTTCCTGAAAAAATCAGGTCAGATAACGGTACCCATTTCAAGAACCAGGACCTCCAGAAGGTGGAGGCCATGTTGGGACTCAAACAGCTTTTGGTACAGTATATCATCCCCAATCACAAGGTAAAGTGGAAAGAATGAATCAAACTGTCAAAGTCAAATTGGGCAAAATCTGTGCACAGACCAAATTGAATTGGTTAGATGCTTTACCACTAGCTTTGATGTCTATCAGAAGCTCAGTAAACCAGACCACAAAGTTTACACCGCATGAGTTGCAAACAGGGAGAGCGTTTCCCGGACCACATTCCAGACTTCCCTTGGTTCAGCATGATGAACAAAACCTAACCTCTAAACAGTAGCGGTTTTAGGTACGGGCGGACAGGGCAGCCACCCGGGGCGGACAGGGCAGCCGCCCGGGGCGCCATTTCGTGGGGGGCGCCACGAGCGCTTGGGGAAAAAAAAAACAACAACAAAAAAAAAAAACTTTGTATCATTAGCTGCAATCGGCACATTGGGCCCCTAACTGCAGGCGCCCTGCCTTGCTGCTGAGAAGGTGCCATCCACAGAAGCCAGGCCCAGTAGAGGTTAGGCACGGGCGAAATATCTGTCTATCATATCACTGTGTGGGTAATTGGCACATTGGCGTTCCCTGACTGCAGGCGCCCTTGCTTGTTGAGAAGGTGCTGTGCACAGGAGTTGTGTGTGTTAAGGGAAAGGACAAGGGAGGGGGCACGGGGGGCACAGTTCAGCTCTGCCTGGGTCTCCAAATGCAACGCAATGCCAAGGGGATCTACTGCAATACTATAATGCAATTAGTGGCTAAAGTCAGTCACACATCAACTTTCTTCCACATAACAACATGTGAAAATATTAAAATACAGGTTTATAATCCTGCACGTTTTTTAATTGAGTGTAAAATTGCTAATTAATAGGTAGACGATAATGTGTTCACCAAGGGGAATTGGTTTACTCTTGGTCGTGAGTGACAGTGTTGGGGGGATGGGATCATGGGAAATAGATTGACTGTCATTGTCAAGTGAAAAATGGAGAGGAAAAGACCAAAGCCATCAGGAGCCCAATTTAGAAAAAGAAGAAAGAAGAAGAGGAGAAACGTCAAAAGATAAAGGTATGCAGCCATGTTCCCTCTGTATGATACGGTATCCATGTCATTACTGAAGGGCTAACGTATTATAAACTGGGGGTGTAACTCTAGGTTTGCTAGCCTTCTAGCTATGATGCATACTATAGTAGCCCCTAAGTGTACAGTTCTGCCGGTGGGACTCTTCACTGTCAACGAAATAAACTGAACTGCAACATCACTATGACATTACAGAAAGTCTTCTAACACATTATGACTTGGTTATTACCATTCTGGTAAAAACAGTGTTATAAAAGAGCCAGTAGCCAAGGAGCTAATTATTCCTCCTAAAGATAGGTTAATATAGCATTTAATGACAGACATGCAAGGACATGTTTATTTAAAATTGCATTTTATGGATGTTTGTATAAGAGTTATATTGTAGTCTACAGTATTTTGATGTTAATTTCAGTTGTAATTCCATTGCAATTTCAGGGGCTCTTCCAAAATACTTTGGGGCATCCGCTGCCTCTCAGGCAGAGCCACCTACCTCCCCCACTCAGGATGAGGAGCTGCCACCCACCACCACCCACTCAGCCCCCCTGCTGAGGATGAGCCTCTGTCAAGTGACCCTGCCAGCTGGCCCTCACCTCTGACTGACAGGATGCGCACTGAGCTGTTCGCAGAGGACAAAGTAAGTTGCCACTACTTTGTTTTCCAACGGAATGAGAGTGATGGGAGAAGTTGCCACCACCAGTATTTAAGAAGACCTTAGTTAGTGGTGAAAAGATGGCAAGAAGTTGGCTGATCTATTCCATTGAGAACAACAGCCTCTTTTGCTTTTGCTGCAAATTGTTTTTCCAAGAGAAGCATTAATTTAACAGCTTCAGAAGTGTCAATTGGAAACATGGCAAGCAGTTTACCTCACATCACATGAAAACAGCCCAGAACACCCTCATTGCATGAAAGCATGGAAGGAACTGGCAGTGAGGTTGAAAAGTGAGAAATATTGACAAACAGGAGGCTTGGAGGTGAGAGGGTGAGATGGAGAGCGCACTAACCGACACGTCTCACTGCTATTGTGGCAGCACTGGCAGTTAGAAATTTGGCTTTAAGGGGACACACAGAAACACTGTCACACCATCAAATGGGAATTTCTCAAAGAAGTTGAACTTATGCAAAGTTTGATCCCATTATTGAAAGATCACTGAACCGTGTTGAAAGAGACAAGCAAGTCCAACAGCTACCTAGGCCATCATGTGCAGAATGAACTGATGGGTTTGTTGAGCAGCCAAAATCTTATCTGCTATTGTGGATGACATTAAACAGGCCAAGTTTTTTTTCAATCATTTTGGACTGCACCCCAGATATAAGCCACACAGAAAAATGTCAGTGGTCATAGAGTGGTGTCACTGATGGAGAACCCCATATCAGGGAACATTTTATGGGATTTTTGGAGGCAGAGGAGTCCACAGGCCAGCACTTGGCATCTATGATCCTGAGAGACTTCAGGAGCTGGGAATTCTTTTGAAGACTGGCAGGTCAGTCATATGATAACGGGGCAAACATGGAAAGGCAAAGCAAGGGAGTTCAAGCCAGACTCCTAGAAAAGAATCCCAGAGCCCTGTTTGTGCCATGTGGAGCACAACATTGAATTAGTTGTGTGTGAGGCGCTAAGGGATCTGTGGATGCAATGAGCCTACTTTGGTGTCCTGGCAAAAGCTTTACACATTGTTTCAGCTTCCACCCAAAGATGGGCTATACTGAAGAAACATGTAGGACACCTTAAAGATGTGGGCAGAAACAAGGTGGGAGAGCACAGAGTCAAAGTGTTGAGCCCATAAGGTACCAGGGAGCTGCCGTGAGAGAGGCTTAATTGAGCTGAGAGACAAACACCAAAGATCGGCTATAAAGCTGAGGCCCAGTGTTGGTCTGAGGAGGTGGGGTCTACCGTCTCAGCATATGCACAGTTGTTTGGTATGACATGCTGTCTACATACAGCATGTCAGCAAACTTATGCAGTCTCCAAACATGGATGTGGACCTAGCTGTGAGTCTTTTGAAGAAGACTGAGCAAAGTCCCAGAGCTACAGGACAAGTGAAGAGTGGGCTTTTTGACTGCACAGATGGCGGCCAAAGACATTTGTGAAGAAATGAATGTGGAGGCTGTTTTAAAGTCAAAAAAGACTGAGACCACAAAGCGGCACTTTTCATACAATCACATGATGAGGCCTTTCACTGACGCACTAACAAAGTTGGAGGTTGGCTTTTCATTCAAGTTTCTGTTGATGCAGCCAGATCACATCAGGGAGAGGATTTCCACACTGGAAATGTGGGACAAAAATTTGGAGTTTTGACAATTTTTCCGAACAAGTCTCACATAAAGGAAGCTGGGCTGACAATGTGAAGGCAGCTAGGCACCACACTGCACTTTGAAGGGCAAAACTCTGATTTGGACAGTAAAGAGCTTGTGCAGGAATCAAGAACTCTTCCCTGACCTGCATCACAAACAATGAGCCTCTTTGAACTCATCACTTTTATGTATGACAGGAGTTGTCATAGATCTACCCAACTGTGGGACTGCTCTCAGAATTGCAATGACTCTGCCAGTCACTGTGGCTCAAGGCAGAGAAGGAGGCTTCTCAAAGCTGAAGCTTGATCAAGTCATACCTAAGGTCACCATGTCTCAGGAACGACTCATCGGGTCTTGCTGTCATCAGTATAAATCATGTAATTGGGGAACAGATTTCATTACGATGACATTATTGATGACTTTGCATCAAGGAGAGGGCTAGAAAGGTCAGGTTGTAGGTTAAAAATTTAATACTTATATAACTCTGTATCTGTTTGTATATATATTTTAACAGTTGTATATATATTTCGTTTTTATGTCATTTTAATTTATTGAGTAAGGGTAATATTATTGTTTTCTGTGTTCACGTTAGTACTTATTACTGTATTACTGTAGATATATTCTTTTTTATGTCATTTTATGTAGTGAAGTAATGTTAAGTTATTAATTGTTTTCTGTGTTCACTTTATTACTTATTACTGTATTACTGTATATATATATTTTATGTCATTTTATTATTGAAGTAATGGTTAAGTATTATTTGTTGTCTAGTGTCACTTTATTACTAGGTCACTTTAATTGAATGTGGCATGTCACTTTTTAAATTTGTTGTTGCAATAAAAAAAAATTAGTTGTTAAAAAAAACTTTCACAATGTCTTTTTCGGAGGGGGTCTTCGCCCGGGGAGTAAAACACTGTAGAACCGCCACTAGCCTCTAAAGCATATGTACACGAACGACAGGGTTTTAGTGTCAGCATGCTCCAAAACAGGTCACAAGCCAGCAGGAGGCGGGAAAAACACTCCACCCCCGGAGGCAGAGTGGGTCCTACTTTCGGGTCACCAGAGGAAGTGGTCGGAGCCAAGGGGAGGACCATTCCAAGTGACAAAGAGAACCTCCCACGCCGTCCGCCTGAGGGGAAAAGGAGACACCTGGTTCCATTGGAGCCAGTGCGGCAGGCAGCCGAGGAGCCACAGCGTTCTTTGAGCGAGATTCCAGACGAATCTCCAAGAAAAAGCACTGAGGTCGGCTGACCTCAAGAGACAGATCCCACCTCACAAAAGGGGCAGACATAATCCCCTGGTGGTGTCCTAGGCTCCAGGGCAGTCTACCCCTGGGGCTGAGAAAGAAGATCTTCGAGAGCATCGTGTTCAGTTTAGTATTCACTCAATTATAACTTTTTATTTTTAATCTTATCATTTAATCACCATTGTTATTAATCATCGTCGCACATTGCTAAAGAGTTGTGTTATATAGACATAAATAAGATTGCAAACTCTCCTAGGGGTGGTAAGCGCGAGGAACACAGAGATAGAAAAAGGTCCTTACTTATCAACAACCAGAAGGTTTTTTGCTTGCATATTATTTTTAACTCAGCGTCATTTTATTAACCGAAAATAATAGTTTTGGTCTGAATACGTAAATGCAATAACCACATTTCCTCCCCATTAGTAGTGGTTTGATTGGTATCTCTATTGTAATTGGTGTACAACATGTAAATTGAGCTCTTTGGAGAGATCAAAGGGGAACGAGTTTTTCCCAAAAAAAAAAAAAAAAAGGTGATCTTTTAGTAAGTCAAAAGGGGGAATTGTGTGAAATGATATAATAATGTTTTGAATTATACAATAGATGATGTGTGAAAAGCGTAATCTGTGTGTAAGTAGAGGCCACACAGAGTAATGATTGCTTTATTGAAGTGTTGTGTGGACTAGTATAAAGGTTTGGCAGAATGTTGCAGGTCTAAGGGCTACACACAGAGAGAGACGAGCAGGATAAGCAGAGAACAAGGAAACAGCCCTTGAGTGTGGTTAGAACTGAAAGCAGACACAGAACATCTTACTAGACAGGTTGTGTCAAAAGTTCATGAAGCCCTATCAGACAGAGTGCTCCCACGCACAGCTGCAAACTGTTCTCAGGAAGAGTACTATCTATAGAGCAAAACATTCAATAGAGCAAAACATCCAATAACAGCGTAGTTGTTTAAGAGGAAATAGACCATGAAAGGAATTGAAGGTATAGTGAACACCTATGACATATGCCTTGACTGTTTTTGTGTGTGTGTTAAATAAAACTAGCCAGAAGCTGTGGACGCCAAGAACTCAGCAGGGCGAGAAGGTGAACGAGACCGCGGTGGAGAGGGGGGGGCGGTGGGGGGGGGGGGGGGGGGAGGGAAGTGGTGGGGGTGGGGTGAAGACAGCTGTGTTCTCCTTTGCAAGCACTGGAAGCTGTCGTTTGTCCCCCCCTGTTATTTCAGGGACAGTCCGTCTCGTTGTTGATATTTCAGTCTGTAGCAATTCGGGGGGTGGGTTTTGCAACACCAACGACACTAGCATTAACAGTAGCATGTGGCATTACCAATGTTAACATTAGCATGTAGTTAATTCTGTGGCTAATGGTAATTTAGAATTAGCATGTACGAGCTAGCTGCTCTGCTGTCTCTGTCTGCCATTTTAGACAGACAAGTTCAAATTAAGTGCCAAGAACTACTAAAATGGCGGCCGCTTTCGGCTTCTGGTGGCCCCTCACCCCCCTCTCTTCCTTCAAGGCAGCCTGTAATCAGGGGAGGCAGTTAGAATGTCAGTTAGAGACCTGCTTGTTCTTGCTGTGTGTGTGTGGTGTGTGTGTGTGTGTGTGTGCGTGCATGTGTGGGCATATGTGCTATGTTCTGTGTGTGTGTGTGTGTGTGTGTGTGTGTGTGGCACGTGTCTGGCCTGTCTGCTGCCTGTGTGTGGTGTGGCTGTCTCTCTATCTAGGTGTTTGTGTTTGTGAGAGATGGCAGGCTTGAAGGTTGCCAAGCAACCAGGGTGAGCTGCAGGCAGAGTAATTAGTCACAGGTGCGGCAGGCAGCATGTTCTGTCCCCCTGAGGAGCACAGTATATGTCTGAATGGATCCCCCTCGAAGGGTGCCAAAAAAAACCTATAAGGTATGCATCAACCAAATCTGAATGACCAGAAGGAATGCTCGTCTTGTGTAGAATGTCTGTGCCAAGTTCAGGCGAAAATTGTATAAACTTGGCCGAGGACGCAGAGAAAGCACAATTGCGCCCTTGCGTCTTCTAAGAAAATTCTCGCTCAAAATAAACAATGGAGTCTATGAAGCTCTAGGGGGAGTAGTCGTCAATTAAAACGTAAGAGCAACGAATATGTCAGACAGCTTTGCAAGGCCGAATGGGAGGGATCAACAAATTTTGCTACGTTTCTATGTAGAAATCGTGTCGGTAGTGGGGCATTTGAGTCCACGGTAGTCAAATCCGTTTAATTTTTTCACTGAGCGTTCTCTCCCCTCTCCACTCTAGCGATGACATCAACTCACTCCTAAGCTCTGGAAAGTTCTCACAAATACACATCCATTTCATTTTTTTGGCTTCGTTTTTCTGGAATTTTTGGCAAAACCGTTTTGCCCGGAAACTCTGAGAAAAGACATAGCCATCGATTCCGGGCCGAGCCGGGCGTTTTGATACCCGTTTTTGTGTATGTGCGAAAAAACTCTGGGAGAGAAGCGAACCGAAAAAAACACGGAAAGAAACAGAAGAACGAATAACAATAGAAAATTCCGGCAGAAATTTTGAGAGTGACGAGTGGGCTTGTTGCCCGGGGGTCTGTAGTGAGAAAAAGCACAACCTCAATGGTCATTTTTAACATGTGTATTAGACCCAGGAGCAGCTAGCGCTCCACGCGCAAGGTAATTTGAACATAACGGGTTAACCAAGTACCATGTCTTTAAATTTTTAGTGGCTAATGTGAATAGTATGTTAGCATTTGGCATTAATTTTAGCATTGGCCGCTAATGTTACCAGTTTAGCAAGTCCTTTAATACAGCTAAAGCTAATGAGCCAGCTGGCTCTGCTGTCGCTGACGTGCTAGCAATTAACATGTATGCTTACTGACTGAAAATGAGTGGCTAGCATTAACGTCTAGCAGTTAACAGTAGGGGCATGCTAGCATTAGCATTTTATCAATGAGCATGTATTTAATTCTGTAGTGGTTAATAGTAAATCAATAAGCATTAGCGGTTACCATTACCAGGTTAGGGCATTAGGCATGTTAACATGAGCAGTTAACCTGGTTCTGGGCCCACCACTGCAGTGGGTTCTGCATGGTGGGAATTTGCGGTGTATGCAAATAATCACGGACCTCTTCGTTTGCGGTGGAATAATTCCCCGCTCTCCTTCCACTTTGATAGTGCAGGCCGAAAAGTTGTTCAAAATCTGGCTTTTTTCCCCTTTACTGCTTCTCCCTCACTGTCATCCACATCCTCACTTTGGACACCCTCACCTAGAATAAAACGAATGATTAAGTTTAGCAAAGCTGCGTATTCAGAAATAGAACACAATTTAAATCAATTAAGGTGACGGACTTCGCTCGGTGCACTCACCTGTTGCTGCAAGCGGCTCTGCCTCCTCCTCCAGCAGGGCATTCAGGTGGCTCTGGGCGGCCTCTCTTTTACTCTCCGGGACGAACTGAAGATGCTTGAACCGGGCATCAAGCACACAGGCCACAATAGGGATGGACTCTATCAGGTCATCTGACTCCAGTTTGAACCGTTTTTCTAACTGCTCTCGAACCTTGATCTTGAAGGTGCGCACGGTTGCCAGGTCGGATGCTTGAACACGCAGGGTGGTGTTGATAATGTTGTAAATCACCGGATAGATGAAAGACAACTCCACATGCAGCTCACCACACATTATTTCAGTAGCCTTGGCCAGGGGCTGCAGTACCGGGATCAGCTGTTCCACCAGCTCCCACTGTGACGCTCTCATAGCGAGTGATTTCTGGACACTTGGTTTTGTGACCGTTTCATCGGAAAGCACAGATTGCACCGTAATTCTTTGCTCGAAGAGCCGCTGGAGCATGACAACTGTGGAATTCCACCGGACCGGGTAGTCATTCTGGAGTTTGTTGGCTCTTATGCCAAGCTGTTCTTGCCGTCTCTTCAAGGCGTAGGTGGCCAGTGCGGAGTGGCGAAAGTGGCTCACAACTCTCCGTGCCGCATCAATAGCCTTCACCACATCGGGTAAGACTAAACCAGACTTTATAGCCAGCTGCAGCGTGTGTCCGGTGCATCCCAGATCTTTGGGGAACTTTTCACATAGCTCCATGGCCAAGTTCATGTTACTGGCATTATCGTGGACCGTGCAAAACACCTTAATGTCCCACTCCCTGATTATCTCAGACAGACGATCGGCAATATTTACAGCTGTGTGCCTTTCTGGCATCATAGATGTGCACAACACTCGGGCCTGCAGTTTCCATGCATCAGTGATGTAGTGAGCTGTCACAGTGATGTATGGGTCCATGGTGGAGGATGTCCACAGATCAGTTGTTAGCGACACACTCTGGCCTTTCATTTTCCTCATGATGTTTTCACGCAGGCTGTCGTACTGATGTTTAATAGTGTTCCATAGCGTGTTGTAAGACGGGACATCGTAGCTAGGCTCAAAAAAATTAAGCATTTCTCTGAAGCCCTCTCCATGTACTGCAGCTAAAGGTCGAATATCTTTGACAATGAAATTCACCAGTAAACTGGTGATTTGCTGGCGTCTTTTGTCTGTTACAGGAGGGCGTTTGGTGAAGTCACTAATTGACTGTGGACGTGAGGATTTAGGCAGTTCATTGGCTAGCATTAGCGGGTGCCTCTTCAGATGGGTGTGCATAGCACTTGTGCTTTTGTGGTATTTGAGGACAGACTTGCATATTTTGCAAGTGACTGTGCTACAGGTCTCATCTTTGGTGAAATATTTCCATACGCTTGATCCTCCACTGCTAGTTTCTTGCACTGACCCACCAACCTCCTCACCTGTTGCTTTCTGCGAGGCGTCCATCTTGTTTGCATCAAAATATGAGATTAGTGTAGCAGGGGCTGGGCTCAATTCGTGGCAGCGGGCACCGGAAATGCCACTACTAGCTGCCGCTGCCACGAATTGAGCCCAGCCCTCTCTCGATTAGCGACTAGTCGACGTCAAGCTCTAAACGTCATTGTGGCGACTAGTCTGTACAACCCCTAGTTGTCAGGACGTTTAACTGGTGACCCATGACTATGTGTGCAGTTTTTTGTATTAGCTTTGCTATCCCTGCTGCGTGTTGTGTGCAGTCTGGGTGTCTTTTTTCCATACTGTCTAGCATTACACTAATATACATCAGTATTATCCTATCTCCCCCTTTTCTCTGGAACAGAACACCATTCACGCAGTTGTCTGTTACAGAGACATCCAGGTGGAAAGGCAGGTGGTAGTCAGGCGTGGCTAGCTCTGCCGCCGTTGCCAAGGCCTGTTTAAGAGTGATAAATGCAGTCTCAGCGGGTTGTGTCCAGTCAAGTTTGGCATTAAGGTTACGCATGCCCTGTTGTCTCACCAAGTCACGCAGGGGCTGTGTTAGTCCTGTGTAGTTTGCTATGTAGTTACGACTATATCCAGTCAGCCCTAAAAACGAGAGCATGTCTTTAACTTTCACAGGCTTTGGGTGATGTAAAATGGTAGATCTGTGATCAGGGGACATGCTGACCCCCTTTTGTGATACCATTCGTCCTAAGAAGGAAACCTGTTTTCGGGCGACTTGTAGTTTGGCTTTGCTCACCTTGAATCCTTTGTCTGCTAAATGTTGCAGGACTGAACGTGTAGCTATCAGGCATGCCGTGGCTGTAGGAGCGGCTAATAACAAGTCATCGACATACTGTATCAGGGATATGCCATCTGGGAGGGAGCAATCAGTCAAAGCCTGTTTAAGGACTTGATTAAACAGCCCTGGAGACAGGGCGAAACCTTGTGGTAGTCTGGTGTATCGCAGCTGCTGTCCCTGAAACGTAAAAGAGAAAATGTCCCTGCACTCTTTCGCTAGTGGAAGACAGAAGAACGCGTTTGCTAGATCAATACACGTGAACCAACTTTGAGAGGGATCTAGATTGGCTAGGGCAACATATGGGTTAGGAACTGGTACTGTAGGCGTGGTCAGTATGTTATTGATAGCCCTGAGATCGTGCGCCATGCGATATTTACCTGTCCCTTTCTTCTCTACAGGTAAAATTGGGGTGTTCCAGTCTGACTGTGAGGGCTCCAGGACACCATTACGTAGGAGCCCCTGTATTGTATCCTTTATACCTGTTTCTGCCTGAGGTTTATGTGGATACTGTCTGATCCACAGAGGCGTGTTGGTGTTTACTGAAAAGGAAATAGGAGCGCAGTCTGTGAGGCCGACGTCCGTAGGACCGTCTGCCCACAAATGATCTGGCAATGATTTGAGTATTCTTTCCGTGTCATAGTGGTCAGTTTTCTCTCGGCCATGATGTCTTGTAATGAGTTCGTGTTCTAAGACGGCCGTATTACTAGTGCTGAGAACAATCCTGTATGTTTTAGCCGAGGCAGAGTACTGTACCTGTGGTATTTGGGTTTGTCGCCAATCTGATTGTGTCAGGGCACGCTTTACCATGCCTCCTAACTCTTTAGCCTGGTGTTGTGGGTGCAGAGCTAGTGAGACGTGTGGTGCAGCCTCGTCAGACATCATGTACCACTGTAATTGTTCTGGACTCAGATTGACTCCCGCCGCCACCCCCTCAGGCGCCACATAAATGTTTTGGATGTTAAAAACCCAGTCTTTCCCTTCTAACTGATCCTGAAATCTGTCCTGATACCAATCTGTCTGCAGCCTATCATAAAACAGAGTTACGTGAGGCGGGTCCGGAGGAGATACGTATGGTTCAAGGGTTGCAATCCAGGGCTTCCACTGTTGGTAGGCAGAGATCACACCAGGTGTTAGAGCCGTCTCTGGGGTGATCATTCCCCAATATATGTCAGCATACGTTTCTTCAATGGGTTTTAAAAGATACTGCCCACTGGTGGCCAGTCCTGTACAGTGGAACATGGTGCCATCAGGTAAAGTCACTTTCAGCCCGCCCGGGCTGCAAAGAATGGAAGCTCCTAATTTTATCAGGAGGTCACGGCCCAGCAGGTTCAGTGGCACGGTGGGAGAGTGCACATATGAATGCCTCACCGTTTGTCCCCCAACTTGTGTAAACAGAGGTACTGTGACTGGCAGAGTTTGTTTTTCCCCAGAGAAACCCATGACTGTGATAGTCTCATTTGATAATGTGTCAGGAGCCGTTGATATCAATGTGGAGCAGGTGGCTCCAGTGTCCACCAAAAATGGCAGGTTTGTTTTGCCAACCTTCATTGACAGCATTGGGTCTGCCAAGTTAATGCTGTCTTGGCCTCTCTGTGGGGTGTGTCATTGTTGATACTGGTCTCCACAGCCATCCCAGGCGCCCCATGGCGTAGCGGGCATCTGGCGCTTCACCGGGTGGGTTGTACATTCCCCTTCGATTTGGCATGGTACGGTGTCTGAGCCGCATGGTAGAGGCAGACCATACTGCCCTCTCCGTCTTCCGGCCGGATATGGGTTGCTGGGTTCGATTCTGCCGTGAACATGGGGACAGTCACGTGCCCAGTGACCCTTCTGTTTGCAGCGGTGACATTCATCATTAGGCGATGCGGCCCACCTCATCTCATTTGCAAACTGCCCTTGTCCCTGTCTCCATCCACCTCGTCCCCTCGGACCCGGTCCGCCTCTGCGTGGTGGCTGCTGAGGTGAAGGTAGTGGCGCCCAATGGGGCACGGGATAGAAGTCTGGAGTCCCTACTTGCTGTGCGGCTACCATTACCTTAGCACTAGGTTTCTCAGTTTTCTTCAATTCCTATTTAGTCTTAGCTATTTGCATTTTCAGAAGCTGTGCCTGTAGGTCGCTAAGGTTATCCTGTTCTCCTTCATGGGCCTCCTGTGCTTTGGACAGATGATGCATTAAGTGTCTTTCCCAAATGTCTGGATTATTTTTCATGGCTGTCTTCACTTCCTGTGGAACACCCTCTAAGATAGCCTGTCTGTACCACTCTCTCTGCACTCCTTGGCTTGCCTGGATGCTCGCCAGAATGTTTAATCCATATGTCTTTACTTTTATCAAGGAACTCTCTGGGATTCTGCTTAAGATCCCATTTTATCTTTGGCATAGCTGCGGCATTGGGGAGAGGGTATTTTGCTCTCATGGCTTTGCCTATGGCTGTGCTAACACGTGTGAATGGTGTGTCATCGCCTAGTGAGTTTGTTTGTGCATCTATCTCAATTTCCCTGACATCTGCTCCTGTGAGTCACCTAGAAATCACAGCCCTAAAATCTCCTGGAGCTAATCTCTGTCCTGCTGTCAGGCTGTCGAGCTGTGCGAGCCACAGGGTGCCTCCTTCGCTTACTGGAGGTAATTTATCAACCAGGGCTTGTACGTCTCCTATCTCAAAAGGGCGATATCTATCACAATTTCCTGACTTAATCAGTGGCATGTTTAACAACGGGTCTGGTCCTACTTGCTTGCCACTTCTCAGAAGCATACGACGTGGGTGGCTACGGACAGGTCCTTCCTCTTCCTCCTCTATTGGTATGAGGAGGTCAGTTCTTGGCCCTCCAGGGTTTTCCCATTGTCCCTTCAGGATGGCATCCACCCGTACTTGTCTCCCCGCCTGTTCTCCCGTCCGCCACGAGCCTTCAGCCTCCAAGCCCACCCTGGCGTTGTCAGGTCCCTCTCCAACGTCAGAGGGGGCGGTACTAGGGGGTGGAGGTTTCCGCCCCGTATCTGCTGTCTCACGGCTTCCTCCAATTCTTGGAGTTGTCGGTTTACAGCCGCTTCTCGCCTCGACATCTCTTTGAGAATCTCCGCTCGGTCCTCTCTAAGAACCCTGTCACTAAAGAGCACACTGATGTCATGTCCCTCCGCCCCTTTTGGGTATGATGTTTTACACGGAGTAGGGAGGTTCTTAAATCTGACTGAGGAGACATCAGAGCTCCCGCTGCATTCAGAGCTCATACTACAAGCGTACCCTGTTACTGACGTGTTGTCTAATTCTTCTTCTGAGGGAACATGATCGATATAGAGCTTTCCTGCTGTAATCTGTAACGCGGGGTACATTCCTGCAGGAGTTGGTGGAGGGTTTGTAGGAGCGCTAGGTGTCGCGGGTGCATACGGGGGTGGTGCCGGAGTCAGGTCTTTAGTCAGAGTCTTTTTAGGTTGCTCAGTCATTGTGTGCTGTGCTGCCTGCCACCACATAGCCCATCTGTTCCACTTTTGGTTTCTCTTTTCTGCCTCACGCTGCGCGTCTCTTTTCTTTCCCTTCTTCAACCACCCACCTTTTTTCTCTTCCTCTCCTGCTCTCTCCTGTTCCTTTCCTGCTACTTTGGCTTCTGCCCAGAACAACTTGCCTAACAGTCCCTTATCCTTTTCTGTCTTTCCCTTTTCCAGTAAAACCTTACTCACATCCTCTCTCATCTGCTTCATAATCTCATCTGTGTCTTTACTACCGTGCATGCTCCGCACTACACGCTGCATCTCTAACAGCTGTTCAGTCACAGTCTTGTACGAGCTGCTGGGTCCCCACCCCCCATCGTCTGTTTCTCTGTCAAACTCTCCGTCCATATTGTCAATTGATACGTCCGTAATACTGCCAAAATTATTAAAATACGACGTCTGGATATACAAACTGCTGTTTTCTGTTCGTACTGCCAAAATTATTAAAATACGACGTCTGGATATACAAACTGCTGTTTTCTGTTCGTACTACACACAGTGCAAATAAATCCTCAATCTAGATTTCGGTGGTCTACTTCAACAGGTCACTGCCTTCCGTTTACACCAGAGACTGGTTTCCGGCAGTGCTGCTGCTTCAACCACTTTCCTCTAGCACTCATACACATTCACATTCATGCATTACCCAAGTGTGTGTCTATGTGTGTGTGTCTATGTGTGTGCATGTACATGCAGACTTAATGTGTACAATTAAACTCTACCTTTTTATGTTTTCAAGGACGTGCTTTGTGTTCACGGGACTTCTATTTCTCCGGTCTTGTTGTTCCTCTTTTTTTTCTTTATTTTTGTTTTTATGAACAACTCACGGTTAGATCTTTAGCTTCTAAGGGAGTGTGTTATCTGTGTGTTATCTAGGTCTGGCCGACCGAGCCGTATGGCACGCTGTGTCCCGAGCGCTCAGTCCATATGATTCACGACTAGCCGTGAATCATGACACCAAACCGCATGTATCAGTGATTTGGACTGTTCACTTACGTCCACAACCGCCTAACTAGTGCAGTTATGTTTCAGTGTTCAGAGACTCCAACATTCATACTTTGTGTGTGATTGCAATTTTTTCTTAAAATCTATCTAAACATGTTCAAACAAATACAAAATCAACACATACACAATAACAACATTCCGGTCTTGCTGCAAGTAGCTCACGGGTTAATTCAGAATTCGGGGGTCCTCACTGCCCCGGGCCTCAAACCCAGTTCAACCAATACCTCGTCAGAATATTGTGGGAGTTACCACACTCGAGGACGCTGGTCTTGTCAATGGATGCTCACAGTTTTTTTTTGCTAATTACTGGTCTTGCTATCCAGAGGACTCACAGCCTGTGTTCTCAAAGCTCTGGTCTTGTTGATAGATGCTCACAGGTTCCTAATACTGGTCTTGCTATCTTCAACTCACAGACTTTGGCTTGCTTTAACACAGAATTTTTCTCATTTCACTCGTTCAATACATTACTGTTTTATGTCTTTGTGTTCTTAATTCTCCATCTCTCACTTTTACAGACAAGTTACTACTGAGACCTAGGACACGTTTAATTTAGTAGTAGTCAATGCAGATCAAAATTCTGCTTACCTTTTGATGCCGGCCCGTGCCCTCTGTCCATTCGTACCTGGTCCTTAAGTCCAATGAAGCCTAATTGCTTTCACCGTTCAGGTCTGTTCAACTTCACAGTTGATCCCGGACGAGCCCCCAAATTGTTGTGGTGTTGCAAAACCACCCCGAATTGCTACAGACCTGAAATACAAACAGAGAGATGTCTGAAATGAAGGAGACAAAGACAGATTCCAGTTTCACCTTTGCAAAGGGAGAACACAGCTCTGAATCTTAACAGACCCCGCGGCCTGTTCACCTTCTCGCACTGCTGAGTTCTGGGGTCCCAAAGCTTCTGGCTAAGTTTTATTAACACACACACAAAACAGATACAAAGCATATGTCATAGGGCGTTCACTATACATCTACAAGTCCTTTCATGGTCATTTCTCTTAAACAGACACTTTTATTGGGGGTTTTGCTCCATAGATAGTACTCTTCCTGAGAACAGTTTGCATCTTAGCGTGGGAGTACTCTGTCTGGTAGGGCATCGTGAACTTTGACACAACCTGTCTAGTAAGATGTTCTGTTTCTGCTCTCAGTTCTAAACAAACTCAAGTGCAGCCCCCCCTCGTCTCTCTCTCTTTGTGTGTAGGCCTTGAACCTGCAACTTCTACAAAACACTTATACTAGTTACACAACATTTAAAAACAATATACTCTGTGTGACCTTATACTTACACAGATACATTTAACACACATCTATTTTAATTCAAACATTATTATACATTTCCACACGCATCAGCGTTAACATGTTAATGCTAACATGCTAATGATAACATGTTAATGCTAACATGCTAATGTTAACATGCTAATGGTAACTGCTAGCGCTTCAGCGTTAACATGCTAATGCTAACATGCTAATGTTAACATGCTAATGCTAACATGCTAGCGCATCAGCGTTAACATGCTAATGCTAACATGCAAATGCTAACATGCTAATGTTAACTGCTAGCGCATCAGCCTTAACATGCTAATGTTAACATGCTAATGCAAACATGCTAATGCAAACATGTTAATGCTAACATGCTAATGTTAACATGCTCATGTTAACATGCTAATGTTAACATGCTAATGCTAACTGCTAGCCCATCAGCGTTAACATGTTAATGCTAACATGCTAATGCTAACATGTTAATGTTAATGTTAACATGCTCATGTTAACTGCTAGAGTGTCAGTGTTAACATGCTAATGTTAACATGCTAATGCTAACTGCTAGAGCATCAGCGTTAACATGCTAATGTTAACATGCTAATGCTAAAATGTTAATGCTAACTGCTAGCGCATCAGCGCTAACATGCTAATGCTAACATGCTAATGTTAACATGCTAATGTTAACATGTTAATGGTAACATGTTAATCGTAACTGCTAGCGCATCAACGCTAACATGATAATGTTAACATGCTAATGTTAACATGCTATGCTAACTGCTAGCCCATCAACGCTAACATGCTAATGCTAACATGTTAATGCTAAAATACTAATGTTAACATGCTAATGCTAACTGCTAGTCCATCATCGTCAACATGGTAATGCTAACATCTTAATGTTAACATGCTAATGCTAACTGCTAGCTAAAAATGCTAATGCTAATTGCTAGCACGTAAGCGCTAGCTGCTTCTGTGTCTAAATAAACATGTTAAAAATGACTGTTTGACGTGTGCTTTTTGAATACAGACCCCCAGCAAGAGCCCACTCGTCACTCTCAAAATTTATTTTCTAGTACTGAATTTGCTGAGCAGTGTCAGTAATAATGCATGGGGACGACGGGGCCAGAGTCAGGCACACTCAAAATTTCTTTAGAAATTTTTCTAGTTTGTTTTAAAAATCATACAGTATGTGAGAGACAAATATTCACTTAACATCCTATACAATATATATAAATGTACTTTCCCTTACTTAAAACAGTTATGTGTACTTCAAAAAGTGAAACAACTCCACTGAATGCTATAAGTAGGGATCTCTTGAAAGGAACTTGCTCTCTGCGCTAAAGCTTATCTACAGACTTCAAAGGAGTGCAACCCAGTGTAACACTGGTTACAATATGACCTTAGACATGCAAAGCCACAAGTATCATTCAAAATAACATGTAAAGGCATATGATCTCCACACACACGTGCATGTGTGTGTGTATATATGTGTGTGTGTGTGTGTGTGTGTGTGTGTGTGTGTGTGTGTGTGTGTGTGTGTGAGTGTGTGTGTAGGGTAATAGAAGTGTGACAATATGTTTTGGTACTGTTGTACCACTTTGCCAAATCAAATCATTAGCGTTCTTTCTTTGGCTAAACTACTGTTAGCCCGGACGAATCAAGCGGATAAACGGCCTTAATAACACCTGACACTCTAATTCTTCGACGCATCACATTTGTAGATAGCACAAATTACATCTTAGGGACCATACTATACACGTTGGATGATAATTAAAAGACTATTACTCTTACCGTTCTCTCGCTTTCTGTTCATAGCACTTGGTATGGAGTTGGGTATGGATGCCGAATCAGCAATACATCACACAAAGAAGAAACACAACTGTGGTGTAAACGTGCGTGTTTTTAAGCTTTTATTTTGTTTATTTTGTTTTATTTTGAAACTACTTCCACTTTGGACTTCCCGTATTGATTGGATATATGGCGGCGCCCTTGTCGGCCATCTTGCCTGCAGATGGGTGCCTCTCGATCACGGCGATATATGACGCTGCGAGCTACAATCCGATTGGAGAACTGAGCACTCTCTGCCCGGCAGTATTTTATCACTATTTTAAGGATTTCTTTTAATGACATCATCAACATTTCTCAACACAAACACGCCAAAGTGTCACTGATAATTCAACAATAAGTTAGCTTCATATTGTTGCCCTCAGTATGATTTTTTTCTCCTATCCTGAGAAATACACTTTTATTCGTATGTCGGCGGGAGGACGCTGGCACATTCTGGCTGCCGCTTCTCCCCCCTCGAACAACCTTCAAGTTCTTATTTTTCACTTTTCACATACTCCTGCTCCTGCTGACTCTTCGGCCTTCTGCACGGACTGCGTTCCATCCGATCCTGAACCTTCTAAATTTCTTCAAACAAATTACCTTGGCCGTTGCTCGCCTGCTGTCCAGTCGCCGGCTGTTGCTCCGGCATTAGCTCAAACATTTACCGGCTCGACTCCTGGCCTCGCTGGCTCAGCCACCGGGATCCGGCGCCGTCCTTCGGCCTCGGGCACACTGCGGCGGGTCTCCGTCTGCCTCCGGCTGGACCCGCGGTCCTCGTCATCGGACCTGGCTGGCTCCCTCCTGGGCTCGCCGCCCAGCGGCTCCCCCCCCCGCGGGCTGGGCCTCCCACACAACACAAAACCACCCAACCCCGAGCTGCCCAGGCGGTCTCAGCGGCACCGGCTCGCGACCCGCTCCGGGCGGATCCTGCGTCGGTAAGCAACGGGATCAAGAGGGGGGGGGGGGGGGGGAGGAATGAGTCACCCGTCATTGTCGCCAGGTGTCCCCTCCTGCCCTGCCTTCGTGCGATGCCATTCCTCCCCCTGTCCGTGGCCATGGCACTCTGCGTCCTACACCACCCCGCAGCTCCTCGGACTCCGTCATCCACGCCTCCAACCACGGACCTCATCGCCTGACTTAAAAACCTGCGACTTCTACTCCGCCAGCGCTACAATATCCACCGAGCTTCCCCCGTCGCAATCTTCTTCTACAACTTTTTCCTCCACTAACAGCATCCCCTCTCTCTGGAGGCGACCGCAGCATGGACGCCGGCTCCCGCACTTCCCGGGTTGCGTCACCACAACCCACACGTCAGCAGATCATCCGCAGCGTCACTCCTTTAAAAACCCTCCGTCCACTATCCACCTCCAAACCTCCACTTCCGCCTCGCCCTCCCCTCTGCCCTCTCTTCTTCTCTCTTGCTCTCCGCATATCCGCTCCCTTTCCAACAAATCTTTCTACTAATCCTGATCTGTTAACGGACAATGACATTGATCTGCTTCTTCTTCTACAGAAACCTGGCAACAACCCTCTGACTGCTTTTATTTCAATCAAGCTACCCCCCGAAACTACAGCTACATCGCCATGCCCCGTCTCTCCGGGCGTGGGGGGGGCATTGCCGTTCTCCACAAACAATCTTTACCTATTACATTACTCAATCTTAATCTCCCACCCATCTCCTCATTTGAATATCTTGTCTTTTCCCTCCCCAACTCCATCACCTCTATTCTACTTTACCCACCACCACCCCCCAAGCCCCACCCATCCGTCATGTCGGATCTCTCGGAACTCCTCACCATTGCCGTCTCCCTCTCCCCCCCCCCCTCCGCTCTCCTCCCCGCCTCCTTCTGCAGGTGACTTCAACATCCACGTGGACCTGCCAACCCTCCCCTCTCAGCTCACACCTGGACTTCCTCGGGCTCCTTGACTGTTTTCACATCACCCAACACGTCCACTTTCCCACCCACAAACATGGCCACACCCTCGACCTTGTCTGCTCTTCCTCTCTCCCCATCATCGCCCCCCGCCCCCTTCCCACTCTCAGACACGCTCCATCTCCTTCCGCAATATTTAAATCTCTCGACCCACTGCTTCTTCTCCCTCCCAAGCCATGATCATCTACCTTCCCCACCGATTCCGCTCCCTCCCCTCCCCTGAGGCTTATGCCACCCATGCTCGAACTCCACTCTCTCCACTTCCCTGGATGCGCTAGCTTCTCTGAAAACCGCCACCGTCTCCTTCTTCCTCTCCTCCTCCCCCTGGTTCACCCCCAGTCTTCGCAAGATGAAACAGACCGGGGACGACAACTGGAAAGACTCTCCCACAATCCAACCTCACTGTTCACGGCTGAAGCCTACCGTCAACATTTATCATCCTACCGTGATGCGCTCCCATGCTGCCAAAGCCGCTCTACACTACTCCATTTAGCTCCACTCTGATCAATCCTCCAACCACTGGCCCCCGCACTCTCTTTTCAACAGTCAAGAATCTTCTCCAGCCCCCCATAAAGCACTCATCTGCCTCCACTGACCTCTGCAACTCTTTCCTCCACTTCTTCAATGACAAACTCTCCAAAATCAAAACCTCTCTAGCTGCCCCGGCACCCCCCCCCCACCACATCTCCTCCGCCCCACCGCTCCCACTCACCACCCCTCCCCGATCCACCACCGTCCACACAGCCTTCCCCCATCTCCCCCGCCAATTCTCCGCAAATCGCGCCGACATCATATTACTGCCTCAAAGACCACCACCTGCCCCTCGACCCCCTCCCCACCACCCTAACCAAGGCCTGCCTCCCAACTCTCCTCCCTCATCTCACCATCCTCTTCAATCAATCACTGTCCCTTGGTCATGTTCCCTCAGTCTTCAAAACGGCCTCCTCACCCCCATCCTTAAAAAACCAACCCTTGACCCAGCAACCCTCTCCAACTATCGCCCCATTTCCAACCTCCCTTTTCTGTCAAAAACCCTCGAGCGCATTATCGCCTCCCAAATACATTCTCATCTCCACTGCAACCATCTTTTCGACCCCCTACAGTCTGGTTTCCCCCCGCCCCCCCTCCACAGCAGGAAACGGCCCTGGTCAAGGTCTTCAATGACCTCCTCATCGCCACTACACCAGATCCTTCACCATCCTTGTACTTTGGACCTCAGCGCCGCCTTCGACACGTAGAGACCACTCCATCCTCATTCCACCGGCTCCGCCAACTTGGTTTTCGGAGGGCACTGCCATCGCGCTGTTCACCTCCTACCTCACTGACCGTAATCAATTCATCTCCCACTCCGGCTCCACCTCCACCCTCTCCCCCGTCACGCAAGGAGTTCCTCAGGGCTCTGTCCTGGGTCCCCTGCTCTTCACCTGCTACCTGTCTCCACTCGGCCACATCATTCGCAAATTCAACATGGACTTCCACTGCTACGCGACGACGACACCCAAATCTACACCTCAGCTCCAAATCCACCCATAACCCCCCCCTTTCAAAACTTGAAAACTGCATCTCAGAAATACAAACTGGTTATCCACACACTTCCCTCAAAACCAACCACTGATAAACTGAAGTCCATCCTCTCATCGGCACCAAAACACCAACCCCCAAAAACTTGCCGCACTCTCCCTTTCAAATCGCCACACCACCCTCACTTCCGCCCCTCCCCCCTGATCCGCAACCTTGGCATCACCCTCGACCCCACCCTCTCCCTAGCCCAACATGTCCACGCCACCGTCAAGACCTCTTACTTCCACCTCCGCAACATCGCTAAAATCAAACACTGCCTCTCCCCATCTGCTGCTGAATCTCTCATCCATGCATTCATCTCCTCCCGTCTGGACTACTGTAACTCCCTTTTAATCGGCATCCCCACTCGCCTCCTCCATAAACTGCAAATGGTTCAGAACTCCGCTGCCCGCCTGCTAACCCACACTCGGATGCGAGAACACATCACTCCTGTCCTCCGCTCTCTCCACTGGCTCCCCATCAAATACCGGATCAATTACAAAATACTCCTCCTCACCTACAAAACACTCCACAACCTGGCACCCCCCTACCTATCCGACCTTCTTACCCCCCACTGTCCCCCCCGAGTCCTCCGATCCTCTGCCACACTTTCACTCACTCAACCGTCCTCTAAACTGAAGGGTTACGGCGACAGGGCCTTTTCACGTGCCGCACCCCGTCTTTGGAACTCCCTCCCCCCCTCTGTCCGTGACTCACCCTCACTCTCAATCTTCAAAACCAGACTGAAAACTTTTCTCTTTTCTCAAGCCTTCAATCTCCCTCACCCCAGCCCCTGACTCCCCTTCACCACCCCATGCTATTCTCATTTTATTTTATTTTTTTATTTTTATTTATTTATCTATTTATTTTTCCTTACTGTGTACAGCGTCTTTGAGTTCTTGAAAAGCGCTATATAAATCCAATGTATTATTATTATTATTATTATGTTTTGGATAGCGGAAAGGCCTACAGTACCCAGAATGCCCGACTGCCGTTGCTATGGAGACGACACTGCCCCAGGACGATTCATTGAAATCACACAATGTTTTCCAAACTGTTCCAGGATCTGAAAGTGAATATGTAACGTACAGAGTGCGTTATTAGGTTTATTATTTTAATTTCACGTGTAAAACATAGATTTATTCACCACTCATATTTTGGACGCACTGAGCTCAAGCCATCAGCTCTACACTTCCCATAATCCTCAACCACCGTTGCTATGGAGACAAAGACAATCCACTTTGCGCTACCTGTTTTTATGTATTTATTCATTTATTTATTTATTCTCAACTAATTTTAAAAAAAATAAGTACAAAGAGATCAGTGTTTTATTATGTGTGTACAAATTACAATATTTAATCTCAATTCGTCATAGCTACACGTCAAGAGAGCTTAAGCAACGTGATTTGATGGTTTTTAACTGCAATGCACCCTGGGAAATGTATGTTTCACATCTGGGTCCTGCAGTGATCATTTCTGATTGACACGAGTCAAATCTAAGGTGAGTAAGTCATGGTAAAATCTGCTACGTCTACTGTCAGGCCCGGAAATGCATGGGATACATTTCAAAATAAAACTGCAGACCTCCACTGTTAGGCCCCTCCACTATCAGGCCCGGAATAGCACGGAATAAATTTTAAAATAAAACTGCAGACCTCCACTGCTGTCAGGTCCCTACCTCTACTGTCAGGCCCGGAAATGCACAGGATACATTTCAAAATAAAATCGCGAATGCACTTCCAGTTGACTCATTTTCCTCAAATGAATGAATTAGTAAACAATATGACATCAAATCTATCAATTCCCAGTCTATTGTATACAATATGACATCAAATCTATCAATTCCCAGTCTATTGTATAGATTGTTTTTATTTGTATAGTAAACTTTGTTTGGTCAGTGCACACATTTTCTCTTAAGTTATTACTCATATTCATAAGCCAATACCTCATATGGAACCAAAAGCCAAGGAGAGCTCCATGGGCTAGTACTCTGCACAGCAAAACCATTTTCAACAAGATATATTGCCTCCTGTTGCATTATGGCACGTTTCGTCGGATGAACTCTGTATGTGTGCTGTTTTATTGGGGGGTGGTCACCCACGTCAATATCATGCCACCAAAGAGGGTCGGATAATTTTGTACGAGCCTGCCAATATCAGACCTGGCAGAGTCAGACAGGTGCACCAGATGGGCATCTAGATTTGATAGGATTTCGGAATTTCTGAGGCGTGCACATGAAAGGGAGCTGCGTCTGTCATTCAGCCCGTCATCACTGGGATCATATGGGGGCTGTGCATGAGACACCATGGCAACAGGCGCAACTATGGGAGATGGAGCACTCTTCTCCCAGTCAACATATGTTTTCAGCATGTTAATGTGACACATGCAAGTCTTTTTTCTGCGATCGGGAGTGTGAATTACATAGTCAGTCCGCTGAGCTTACGGTCAACCACATATGGACCGCAAAACTTTGCCTGCAGACTAGAACCAACAAGAGGTAGAAGAACTAGTACATAGTCACCAGACATGAAGGGCTGCACGACAGACTTTGTTAAAATGTGTTTTCATTTTGGACTCAGCAGTGGAGAGTGAATCATGGGCCAAATCACACACGTGATGCAGTCTCTCCCTAAAAGAGCTAACGTAGTCCAGAATGTTGTCACTCAAACTAGTTTTGTTTGAGAGAAATTTCTCTCGTAACAGGCGTAGAGGGCCGCGCACGGTGTGGCCAAACACTAAATCAGCTGGACTGAAACCTAATGATTCCTGTAAAGTTTCCCTCACTGCGAACAACAACAGCAGCAATCCCTCATCCCACTCAGAATTTGTTTCAGTACAATATTTGCGAAGCATACTTTTTAGAGTTTGGTGAAATCTCTCTAATGCACCCTGACTCTCGGGATGATAAGCGCTGGAAGTGTGGTGGTTCACATTTAGCTCGGACATGACCTGGGCAAAGATTTTGTATGTAAAATTTGTTCCTTGGTCACTTTGAATGCGCCTTGGAAGGCCAAATGTGGAGAAAATTTTGACAAGCACTTTTACAATGACAAAAGATTTTAATGTGCGCAACGGGACAGCCTCAGGGTAACGGGTCGCAACACACATCACAGTGAGAATGTACTGATTTCCAGATTAGTTTTTTGGCTAAGGACCCACACAGTCAACAATAACATGTTCAAATGGCTCTCCAACGACATGGATTGGTTTTAATGGAGCTACAGGGATCACTTGGTTTGGCTTACCTGAGACCTGACAGCACCTGAAAGCGAAACTGCTGTGGCACTACAACCTGAGTGACAGACTCATATGCTGTACCAGAACGAGGGGACCAGCCGCACATCAGAACCCCATCATCTATTAGGTAGAGTTATTACATTTTCAATCTGTAACAAGAGAAAAACAAGAAGACAAAGTGGCATCAGTTTTCTGTGCATTCATTAGCTGTTCTCTGTCTACTAAGAGAGTCAGAGTTTTATTATCAGGCTGAAGCTCCACAAAAACAGTCTCTTTATTGTCTGCGAGAGAACCTGTGGGATCAGAGGTAGTCATCAAAGAGTCACTGAGATCCACCAAGTTTACAAGTTTCCGGGCTTGAGTACGCTTTATAGCACACACAGGAAGCTAAGGCTTTTTGCTCATTTAGGTAAATGACAATTTTCTCAGGAAGTCGCTTTTTAAATTCCTCTAACAAAATGAGTTCCCGCAAATTATCAAAAGTTGCTACTTTACTGGCCTGGCACCATTTGTCAAACAGAGTGCTCTTCTCTCTGGCAAACTCAACATATGTCTGATTGGCAGTTTTTCCACAATTCCAAAATTTTTGTCTGTATGCTTCTGGTACCAATTCATAGGCTCGAAGGACAGTGGATTTCACTATTTCATAATTAAGGCTGTCTTCAATGGACAGAGAATTGCACACTTCTTGTGCTTTCCCAACTAACTTACACTGGAGTAAAAGAGGCCACACATTCTTTGGCCAATGTAGAGTAGCGGCAATGCACTTAAATGCACTAAAATATTAATCTACTTCAGACTCTCTGAATGGAGGAACTAGCGCAATGTGCCTGCTCACATCAAAGCCATCGTGACGACTGGCGTGGGTGTCTGCATGGATAAAGGACTGGCAGTTACAGCAGCTCCCCACTCTAACTCCAGAGCCCTTACTTACAGGTGCATGGTTTCCACCTCCAACTCCCGCTGTCTCACCTCCACCTCCTTTATACGGAGGGTGAGCCTCAGCTCCTTAGCATTCATGCCAGTTTGGGACTGGGAGGTTGGGAGTGTAGTGGGAACATCAGCCCTTTTACACTTTAACGCCTCTGTGGTCGGATTAGCCACAGACTCAGCTAATTTGAACTCCATTTCACTTCCGCCACCACCACAAAAAAACAAAAAATTGCTAAACAGACAAGCAGACTACAAGAGAGAAACAAAGCGAATCCTTACAACACAATGAAACAGAGAAAGAACAGACAAGCCCCCACCATGTCACGTCCGGCCTAGGGGAAACGAACACAACAAGAAAGGACGCTCCCCTCTTTCCCTACTCCCAAGAATGACTAAGGTCACAGAGCTGCAGTCCTACATAAGTGAAGAGTGGTAGTGTTAAGCTTCAGGGTGAGCATGGCCCAAAACAACAAACAAAACAATCTGACCAAACTAGCTTACCTAATTCAAAACAAAGAAAACAAATTACAGGTTTCTAACCTGCCTCCCTATGAAATAAACAGGAGAAAAAGAGATGAACCAAAAGAGCTACTCACCCCTACAACTACCTGGACTGCTAAGCTAAAGTCTGCTAAAGCAGGCAATACAAAGTGTAGGAGCCACATATGTTTATTTGTCTGTCTTTTATGGGTTATGTCAGGTCTCCACAGGTGGCAGTATAGCATTTTCATTATAAGCACAGGTGCAGGTAATCCGGTGTTCATGGGTGTTACGACTGCTGGTCTGTGTTATTGTTTGTGTTCTCCTTCTTTTTCTCCTCTCCTCCTCCACTCTAGGGTCTGCCCCTTTTCCTTTCGTGCTGATGAATGATCTGGGTTACCTGTGGACACTCAAGCGGGCGAGGCATATATAGGCAGGAGGTGGAGCCGGCTCTCTCTCTCTCTCTCTCATCCTGCGGTCGGCCTGTGTGGCAGAGACCGAGTGGTAACTGTGTGTGCGATCTGGTTCAGGAGTAAGCCACGTAACTGTGTGTGTGATCTGGTTCAGGAGTGAGCCACGTAACTGTGTGTGTGATCTGGTTCAGGAGTGAGCCGTGTAAAAAAACTGGTGATTCGGCTCCCTGTGTTTTGTGGGAGCCCGTCCTGAGTTGATTCGTTTTCTTCTTTATTTTGCAAATAAACTCCTTTTCTTGGTTACATTGTCTACCGTTTTCTGTCAAGACTCCTGGTTATTTAATTATATGTTACTCCCCCATCTCCTGGTCCAACTGGGGACGTAACATATTTGGGGGCTCGTCCGGGATCGTTTTGGAAAGAAAGCGGTGGCGTTCTACTGTTTGGAGTCAGTGTTTTGTTTCCATGACTGTCACGGGGGTGTTAGTGTCGGAGTGTTGTTTACTGAGCGGCCTTTCCACTGTGGTTTTCCTCAGCTAATTAGGGGAGTGTCCAGCTGGATTATCCAATCAGGCAAGGCTCAGGAGGCTTGTGCGTCGCTGTCGGTGGAAGATAGGGTTAATTTATGAGAAGGTGAAGAGTACGATTTTGCGTGTGTACGAGTTGGTACCCGAGGCATATAGGCAGCGTTTCCGTGGGTTGACGAAGATGTCAGATCGGACTTATGCTGACTTCGCGAGGGAGAAAAGCATTTTATTTGACAGGTGGTGTGCAGCATGTAAGGCTAAAGATTGATGTTGCTGAAGGAGTTCAAAAACTGTTCGCCTGAGTGTATTGTGGTGTATTTGAACGAACAGAAAGTAAGCAATCTGCAGCACACTGCTTCTCTGGCGGACGAGTTTGCACTGACACATAAGTTGACTTTTCTCAAGCGTGATTTTCCAGCTCATGAAAGTGCTCAGAAGCCTGACACTGTTCATAAACATAATGAAATGTTTGCTGCTCGTGCCTCTGTGCCCTCACCCAGCGAAAAGGGTGAGAGATTATGTTATTTTTGTACTAAGACTGGTCATCTAATTGCTGATTGTGTGGCATGGAAGAAGAAGCAGCAGGTGGGTGGCACAAAACAACCTAAAGGTGTGGGTTTGATTAAAATGGTAACTTTCAGTAACCAGTTCACTCTGTGAAGAGAGCCTGATGAATATTTCAAACCTTTCATTTTCGAAGGTTTGGTGTCTCTCTCAGGGAAAGCTGAGGATCAGCATCCTGTCATGGTGTTGCAGGACACCGCCTGCTCACAATCCCTCATTCTTGCCAATATCCTGCCGTTAAACGCCCAGTCAGACTGTGAGGCCAGTGCAGTTTTGAGAGGTATTGAAATGGGGTCTGTGCCTGTGCCTCTTCACAGTGTCCATGTGCAAACAAAACTAATAACAGGTTTTTTTCCCAGTGGCTGTTCGTGAAAATTTTCCTATTGGATTCAAGGATTCAAGGAGTTTTATTGTCATTACAGCACATGTAAACATGGGATGAAACGAAATTGGTTTCCCCTGGTCCCGGAGCAGCCCGATATCAAATACAAAATATAAAAAATAAAAAATTATATTGGTGGGGTTGGGGTTGGGATGGGGGGCAGGGCTACAGGGGTCCTCCAGAGTTCAACAGTCTCACAGCTTCTGGGAAGAAGCTGTTCCTCAGTCTGGTGGTCCTGCCCTTAATGCTCCGCAGCCTCCTGCCCGAGGGGAGAGGGGCAAACAGAGCGTGTGCAGGGTGAGTGGGGTCCTTCATGATGCAGGAGGCCCTTTTCCTGCATCTGGAGGTGTAAATGTCCGTAGTGGTGGATAGGCTGCATCCCACAGTCCTCTATGCATCTTTAACCACCCTCAGCCTTCTTCTCTGCTGCAGAGCAGTTGCCGTGCCACACGGTGATGTACATGACGCTTTCCACCACACATCTGTAGAAGGAGGTCAGGACTGAGCTCCCAGTTCAGCGCACCGCAGCCTCCTGAGGAAGTAGAGGCACTGGTGTGCCTTCCTAACCAGATAGGAAGTGTTGGTGCTCCAGGTGAGGTCGTTTGAGATGTGCACGCCCAGGTACCTGAAGCTGGAGACCACTTCCACCGCTGTCCCTCTGATGTGCAGGGGGGGGGATGTCTGCCTCTCTGAAGTCCACGATCATCTCCTTGGTCTTCTTCACGTTGATGCAGAGGTTGTTTTATCTGCACCAACCCTCCAGGTGTTCCACTTCCTGCCTGTAGTCAGACTCGTCGTTGTTAGCGATTCGTCCAACCACAGCTGTGTCATCCGCGAACTTCACGATTAGACAGCTCGGATGTCTCGCTGAGCAGTCGTGTGTGAGCAGAGTGAACAGAAAGGGGCTCAGCACACAACCCTGGGGGGAGCCTGTGCTGAGGGTGATGGCGGAGGAGGAGACGTCATGGATTTTCACAGACTGCGGCCTTTGCATTAGAAAGTCCAGGACCCAGTTGCAGAGGGTAGAGCTCAGTCCGAGTGTGATCAGTTTCTGAACCAGAGTCTGTGGTCTGATGGTGTTGAATGCAGACATGAAGTCCACAAAGAGCAGGCGAACATAAGAGTCCTTATTCTCTAAGTGGGTGAGGGCTGTGTGGACCACAGAAGAAATGGCATTCTCTGTGGATCGATTCTCTCTGTATGCATACTGGTGTGGGTCCACAGTGACGTTGATGCAGTCTTTGATGTGGGCCATCACCAGTCTCTTGAAGCACTTCATGACTATCGGTGTGAGGGCAACCAGCCGATAGTCATTCAGGCCTGTCACTGTGGAGGTTTTGGGGATGGGGATGATTGTGGCGGTCTTAAGGCAGGTAGGGACCGCTGCCTGTTGGAGGGAGGTGTTAAAGATGTCTGTCAGGACATCTGTCAGCTGGTGTGCGCAGCTCCCCAGCAGCCTCCTGAAGATGTTATCGGGACCCGTAGCTTTGCGTGGATTAATCGTCTGGAGGGTTGTCCTCACCTCTGCGGGGGTCACGCTGAGGGGCTCTTCTCCTGGTGGTGGAGTGAGTCTGGTGCTGGGGGAGGTGTTCGGGTCATCAATTGATGGTATTGACTTCATCATGGGCAATGACATTGCAGGTGGTAGAGTGTATCCGGTTGCAGAGGTGGTGACTGTGCCAATTTCAAATCCAAAATCTAATAGCCTAGTTCAGTGTCATCCAGGTGTGTTTACTGCATGTGTGCTAACTCGGGCTCAGGCTCGGAGGCAAGATGAGGAGGCTGCGCTGTCAGACTCTGTATTTTCCTCCATTCTGGCGGAAGAAACGTTGCCCCCTGGTGGTGATCAAGTGAATTGCGCAGCAAAAGAGCTAGAGTCTGACCGTCCTATAGGTTCAGTGCCGCTGACCCGTGCATTGCTGGTTGCTACTCAGGAAAGTGACCCGTCTTTGGCAAAGTGTTTTGCTGAGGCTGCTGAGGATGTTAGCAAGTGCACTGACAAACAACCATTTTTTATTGATGACGGGGTGTTACAACCCGTTCTTATTCCCAACGCGTAAAATACCGACGATTTGTCACGCCCCTTGACGTCTGATACCGACTCCAGTATAATCCATTTGCGCTGGTAAGAGACGCTCAGAGCAGAGCTCCAGCCGTCCATTCACTCCAATAATAACCCGACCACAGCGATACATGACGCTGCAAGCTACAATCTGATTGGACAACTGAGGACCCTCTGGCCGGAACTGTTTTTCTCACTATGTTAAAGATTTCTTTTAATAATATCATCAACGTTTCTCAGCACAAACACGCCAAAGTGTCACTCATAATTCAGGAATAAGATAGCTTCATGTTGTGGCCCTCACTATGTTTTTTTTCTCCTTCTAGCCTGAGAAATAAACTTTAATTCGTATGTTTTGGATGGCGGAAACGCCTACACTACCCATAAGGCTCGACCACCGACGATTTATGACGCCCCTTCACCTCTGATACACAAAAGGTATCTTCTCAGGTCTGTATAAAATGGAGCACGAGCACGAGCACGAGCAGAAGATGAAGATGGTGATGGTGATGGTGATGAAGATGAAGATGAAGATGGTGAAGAAGAAATTGATTCTAACGCGGGTATGTAAAAAAAAGACTACTTTGAGAAAGTGAAAGTGTGTTTTAGAAAGAGATTACCTTGATTCACTAGTCTCGCAAAGTGACAGTTTAAGACATTTAAAAATGGCTGCCGTCAGTGTGCTCATTTGGATTGCTTTATTTATGTGTTTTATGTATTTCTTTGTGTCACTGAGTTCTACCAAAATCTCTTTCCTCTTTAGTTTGAAAAATTAGTGATTCAGAGGATCTTGAATTGGAGGAAGTGCTTCAGGGTGCCAACGAACTCCTTCAGGATATGGAGGTAACATTATTATTTTTAAAAGTGATGTAGTGAAACACTACTTCAAGAGGGAACACTCTTGTCTAATTTATTGTAGAGAGTAAAAGTTGACTTTGGTACCCCCATTAGCACATTTCTACAGCATGTCCAGCTTCTCAAACCTAAGTTTTTATTACTGAATATATTACTTTTTTTTCTGTGAAATTGGCTCCATTAACATTTGATTACTGTTTAATATTTACTGTTTAATATAACTTACTATATCCCTTTAAATTCTGCTTAAAAGACTGATTGCTGAATGTAAGTGAGTGATACGTTTTATGTACTATACTCATACTGTACTCTTAATGTTACTCTCACATAGAAATGGATCAAACTGATGGCAGCCTTGGAGCACTGCAGGCACGAATAGAGGAGCTTGTCGTCGTCATCATCAGAGTGCGAAAAAAAAATCTTTACAGGCAAACTGGTACGTCAGTTTCCTATAGACAGTTTGATACCTTTACAGTTTGTAAATATATATGGTACATGTACAGCAGCTTTGTAAACCGAATAAAATCGGATCCTTGTTTGTTTTAAGCTGGATGTGATGCATGTTCTTGAAAACAAATTGAACAGTGTTGATTTTAGTCTAAACATATGAGTGTGCCCTTTTTTTTCAGATTATTTACAGATAGCAACAAGAGGCGACATAGAATTCGCAAGGTCATCTTGGATGAGAAAAAACGCTTGGTGGCTGCTGTTGACGATTACAACAAGCTAGCTGAACCGTCAAAGCAACTTATGTCCAGTGATGCCCTCATCCAGACCAACGTATGTCCCTGGCAGAACACAAGTGAACGTAAGCTCTTCATTTTAAAACATTTCAAATGTATCCTGTTTAACCAAATACCCAGTATCTGAGCAGTAGTTGGAAGTTCTGATCTTGAATCATAATCTATGTTTTCCCTTCTGATGTTGATAAACTGTAGCTGCTGTAGACCCTAAGACAAAAAGAGACGTCGTTGAGAAGGTGATGGCTGTGAGGCGCCTTAAAGAGGATGAGATGATCCTTTGCAGGGCCAGCCCAGGACAGGACAGCGCTGAAAGCCGGAACTCTGGATTTGGTAATGATCCTCTCAGACTATAAGCAGTAAAGTTTAACTGGATCGTCAAGCTATTGTGGTGTCTGAACATAGATGCATAGTCTTAGCATAGTCTTATATTAATGCTGAGGCTTGTGTAGACATGTGCTTTATTGTAAGATGCCTGTTTGGTCACAAACCAAGGCTATTGACCTAGGGGTCATATGACCCAGCCAGTCCGGAGCCCTGACGAAAAGACTTCTTTAAGACCACTCCTGGAGCCAGAGACTAATCCTGTGGGATTAGACTTCTTTAACCACCCTGGAGCCAGAGACTATTTAACTAGGGGGTTTATTCTACAATACCTGTGTAGTCACAGGCTGATGTCCTGGTCCACATCTGGGGCAGGGGCTATCTGTCCGAGAGTCAGACAGGCCGGAGCCTCTGAGTTCTCTTTAGATGAATTGATGAGGAGTCAGGTCAAGGTTAAGCCTATAGGGGTTTTTCCTGGGAAAGGAGTTTTTATTATCTTTCGTTTCTTTGGTCTTAAGTACTTCATTGTATTTTTGCGGGGGCTCTGTTACTGCATGTCTGGGGAGCACAAAATAACCTATATAAAGGCTTGTCCGGCATAGGTCGGGAGAGTCTCTCATCATTCGGCCAGGAGCTTCTCAAGTAGTTTCTACTGTTTACGATATGAACTTGTTGTAAATAAATTGTTATACAACTAAGACGGTGTCGGCGGAACTTCTCTTCAACATCAGCATACCACCGAAATAACACTACAGAGTGGCGCAGAACAGGATCGTGTTTGCGGCCGAGACGCACTGGACGCGGCTCTGATTTCCTCCTCTCATCCCAGGTGAGCGTACATGGTTTTCCTGTTTGGGGGGGACGTTTGGCTGTGTTGGTTCGCACCGAGGCGGTCCTGTGTGGTGGAAGTGTGTTTGTGCGTGTTGCGTTTTTTGGGTAGTTTCGTTTAAATTTGCTTACTCTCCGCATTTTACTGCGTTGCTCGCATCGCTGTAGGGGGGAGTGGATGGTAGAGTAAGTCTTAATGTTAAACTTAGAATAGTATTGTTTGTCTAAAGGCAAGAAGCCTTACAACAAGTAACGTTAGCCGGAGTTTGGAACTCTGGGCGGATCCTGCAGCGCGTGAAAGTTAAGCAGTAAAATCGTCCGGAAAAAGGATTAAGGAAACCGCGAATTGATAAAAACCCTCTGGGGTGGTTTTAGACCGGCCCAAAAACCTGGACAGTTTCACTAGGTGATGTTCAGGTCGGTTATGAAGAATACTGGGAGTGGGGCAAAAATATTTGTAGATAGACGACCGCTCTGCCGTGGGCGACGAGACACGACTGATGTGTTTGTCAATATCTGCACTTCATAAGGTAGCATAAATTTAGATTAAAGGAAAGGGACGCGGTAGAGCCATGCCTCACATAGGTTTCTTGTAGAATAGATCGTTAAGTGTGATGTTGTGTTTGTTGTTATATGGGGATTTTTATTTAAAGGTTAAATATATTGACAGGCCGAGAAGGACCCCTCCTCCCCTCTTTGCCCTTTCTCTGTTTCTCTGTCTCGGTTGAAAGAGACGTCCAGCGCTGCGAACTGTAATGTGTGTGTCTTTGTGTGTGTGTGGGTGTGTGTTTGGAGTATGACCACTTTAGTTTAAAACTATGCCATCTTCCTGTGTAGGTATTATCGATTAATAAAAATTAACTATTGCTATATCATTAGAATTTAGCTTATGAAATATATTGTCGGAAGACATCTTTTTTATGGATGAATATGAGCCTTTAAAGACATTGTAAAATCTATGAGCCTTTTTAAGGACGTTTGTAAACTATAATGAGCTTTATTAAGGATGGGTTTCTATAAAGATTTGAATGACTTGCCATGAGAAATAAAATAAATAAATGAAATAAATGAATAAATAAATAATAAATAAATAAATAATAAATAAATAAAAAATAAATAAATAACAAATAAATAAATAAAGAGTTTAATAAAATATATAAGGAGTGGAAGAGATTAATGTATACCTTTATAGAAGATAACCATGATGAGAAGAGTGAAGAGTGTGATAGTTGCTGCGGTTGGAGGATTTGAAGATTGTGGAATGCATTGCGAGGTTGGGTGGTTGAAAAGAAGATGTGGCATGGAGGTTGGGTGCTTTAGAGCGCATAAAGTGCGGACGGGAAAAAGGGGTTACAAAATGAATTGAATTGAATATGAGGACAAAAGCTAAAATCTAATTCTTGTTTTTTCCATTGTTCCTTGCATCTGTGGGAGAGACACGGAGAGAAAGGCGGAGGCTGAACAGGGCCCGTTCAGTGACGTCAGAATCCAGCGCGACCACTGCCCAAGGCCAGTACTGTTTTTGTTCACGAACTCTTGCTATACCTGCTGTTTTGAAAATATGCATTTATGAGCATTAGATGACCAAAATTTGGGGGTATTCTACAATTTGAAGTGGGTAATAGCATATCCTGCTTGTGTGTGCTATCTTGAAAAAGCTTGGCAACAGACTGACCAGTTAAGAAGGTGTTATATTGTGGATTGCAACTGTGATGCTTTGTTGTTTGTGCATTTCCTGCTGTGTGGTGTCTTCAGTGCTGACTTGTGGTGTATGATTGGATTTGTGATTCTTTTAAGACCTAGAAGTAAGAAGCTGTAAGGGTGGTTGCTTGCTTTGTTGTCAGTAGCTGCTACTTAGATCCCTTGAAGTTCCTTGGAGTTGGCAAATTTTATTTTGGGTTCATTGACTGTGGCAGAAAATAGTGATACATCTAATTACGTAATTTGGCCTCACACACATGCTACTTGTTTGATGAATTGATTGGTTCAAATAGTTGATAATTTGAGTAACTCTATTAGTAATGAATGTGATTGAATTGATTGACTAGTTGGGTTAACTACTTAATTGGTTGATTGATTTAATTCATTGATAGTTTGAGTGACCTGCTTAATTTCAATTAGTTGATTTGATTGATTCATTGATTAGTTGATTGCTTTGATTAATTAGTAGATTGATTTAATTCATTGATTGTTTGATTAATTAGTTTCAATTGATTGATTTGATTGATTGATGGATTTAGTTGATTGATTGGTTGTTTAATTAGTGTACCGTACAAAAAAGAGTAACATAAAACAGCTAAAATTACGAAAAAGAATAGTAAAACCGCTAAAGGAATCACAATACCCGTATTGGTATCAGAACACACACCCATTGCACTTCTGGGAAGAGATGCATTGTGCAGGTTGAACTGTGTGATAAAATGTACACCGGACGGCTGTCTGGTGGAGGTACCAAGTGATACTATTTACCAAGCAATGATGGCAGTGGAGACTGAAGCTTCTTCAGTACTTTGGCTTGGAAATCTTAGTGCAGAACTTTTGGAGCCAGCCAGAGTGTGGGAGAAGTTTATTGTGGCTAATATGCCTGATGCTAGAACACCAGAGTATCCATTGCATTGCACACTTAAGTATTTTAAAGATGATGTCCAGCCAGATTTACATGAATGGTTGAGGAATCAACCAAAGCAGATTCCCCTTAACTCTTGTTGCATCATTTTGGGTCCACAAGGAGCGGCTATGCGGATAACCAGAAATGAGTATTCAGATAAAGAATTTGTGATTGAGAAGAGTGTGCCACATCTAACCCTGTTTATCTCTGAGGAGTATGAGCAGAAGCATGTAGGAGACATGATGGTAGAAGCAGAGGAAGCTATTTTCGTTCAAAGGAAAGAGAATCTTGCTGTTTGGAGGAGTGAAGACCAGCGGTTTATCAAAATTATGATTTCAAGGGAAAGGACAACCACAGATTGTGAGGATGACCCATGAGTCGATCTGCAGTGCCAAGGTAGATCTAGCCACCAAGAAAGAAGAAATGTTGCGACAGGTTCCAGAGTGTTTGTGGTCTCAACATAGCACAGATATTGGACTGGTTAAGTCAGCTCAACCAGTGAGAGTTGACCTCAGACCAGGAGTTAAACCTCCTTGGAAGGATCAGTATCCACTGAAGGAGGAGGCAATCCGTGGGATTGAGCCACAGATCGAAGGCCTTTTGAAAGCAGGTGTGTTAAAGATAACACAAAACCCTCAGAGCAATACACCATTGTTGCCTCTGAAGAAACCAGATGACTCCTACCGCTTGGTACATGATCTAAGAGCAGTAAATGAAGTGGTAGCTGATTATCCAGCAGAGGTGCCAGACCCACATACTGTGTTAGCTCAAATCCCACCTGATGCAGCATGGTTTACGGTTCTGGATTTATGTGGAGCATTTTTCAGTGTGCCGCTTGGCCTAGAGAGTCAGGGTTTGTTTGGATTCACATACAATGGAAAATTCTATGAGTATGAGAGATTGCCACAAGGGTTCAAGCATAGCCCACACATTTTTAACAAAGTGCTGAAGGATGATTTGGTAGGAATAGATCAAATACTAGAAAGTACTGTCATTCAATATATGGACGACATTATCATCTGTTCACCGGATGAAGAAACATGCCACAAGGACTCAATTAAACTATTGCAGGATTTGACCGAGAAGGGTCATAAGGCTTCTCGGAAAAAGCTGCAGTATTGCAGGGAGAAGGTAGTGTATTTGGGTCAAACAATAACGCAGGGACACAGGAGCATATCAGGTAATCAGCTTAAGGCTATTTGTAAGGCTCCAAAGCCTAGAACAGTCAGAGAGATGATGACATTTCTTGGTATTGCTGGATATTCCTCAGCATGGATAGAGGACTATGCTAGGCTAACAGGGCCTTTGAGAGCCATGATTAAACATACAGGTAACACCAAACTTCATTGTAATCTTTCCTGGACAGAAGAAGGCCTTTTGGCTTTTGAAACAGTCAAGCAGAGGTTACAGGAGGCCCCAGCATTGGCACTTCCGGACTACTCTAAGACTTTTTTGTTGTATGCGTCCACCTCAATGGGAGGTAAATATGCGTGTGCAGTGCCTTGTCAGCCAACAGGCACAGGGATAAGTCCTCAACCTGTTTCCTATTACTCTACTGCATATTCAGAAGTAGAAATGGGGTTGCCACTATGTTATAGAGCAATGGTTGGAGTCTCCCTTATGTATGATAAAGCATCAGCTGTTACAATGGGGTATCCGGTGACTATTCTGACCCATCATAGTCTCAGGAATCTTTTGAATTATGGTAAATATACATTAACCATGCCGAGGCTTAGAGAATATCATAGGCTTCTAGAGCAAGAAGATGTTACTTTAGCGAGGTGTGTCACAGTGAACCCAGCTGAAACGTTGCCAACTCCAGAGGACGGTGAGCCACATGATTGTGTTCATGAGGCAGAAAAGTATTCAAGGCTTAGGTCGGACTTACAAGCCCTCCCATTGCATGAGGCAGACTTAGAGTATTGGACAGATGGATCTTGTTATCGTGTGAGAGATAAGTTGAGTGCAGGATATGCCATAGTTAAAGCCCAAGCAGATGAGTTTGTTGTGGAGAAGGCTGAAACAATACCACAGCCGGCGTCTGCGCAGCTTGCAGAGCTGGTGGGGTTAACTGAAGCATGTTTGTTAGCTGAAGGCAAGCGAGTGACGATTTATACAGATTCTGCCTATGCTCACAATGTGTGTCATCTGTTTGGGTCAGTGTGGAAGAGCCGAGGGTTTAAGAAAACCGACGGTTCCCCCATACAACATCACTAAACAAACCGAGAAGCTAATGGTGGAAGTAAATACCCCTTCCACCCATACCGCCTTAGAGAAGAAACCTCCTCCTTATGACAAGAAGGTAGAGTTTCAAGAGATATATCCTCAGCTCCCAGTGACTTCTCAGGACGGTGGTTATCAAATCATGGATGATGAGGATAGAATAATTGAAACCGGACGAGCGGATACTCTCATAAGGATGTATCCAAGCGCCAAAAGTAAAAAGACAACGTTACAACGGGAGACAAAATGTGCGTCGCGGTATAGAAAGACACAGGTTGGGGATGACACCAATCAGAGCGACTCAGAGGGAAACTTGGGTGGTTACAGTTCTGCAGTCAGGCGGATATTAGCTAGGGCAGAGAGGAAGGTGGACAATAAGAACAAGGAAAAGAAACAGGCCATAGTCATACAGAGCAGCCTCAGTTGAGTCAGCCTTTGTCATTAAATCAGGGTTTGCCACAAGCACCTCAGCCAACTTCAGTGGTTCCTGTAGTTGCATATCCACAGCCGGTTATTGGTCAAAAGCAAATTTGGAGAGGAAGTTAGGAGAAAGATTATGAAGGAGTATGGATTTTGGGCACCATATTTGCTTGAACGGATTGACTATGTCATAGGCAGATGCACAATCTGTTTGGAAAATAATGTTCTAAGGGGGGTGATGGTTCCACCCGGTCACATTCCGACGCCAAGGGGTCCTATGCGAGAGCTAGTTGTGGACTTTGTTGACATGATCAAACCGGTCGGGGGTAAAAGGTACCAAGTGAACCGATTTTCAAGATGGCCTGAAGCTTGTCCAACTAAGCAGAGGGATGCTCAGTCATTTGCCAAGTTTTGCCAAAGTTTTTATGTAGAAAGGTTATAAGCAGGTGGGGGCTTCCAGTTTGGATATCCTCAGGTAATGGTAAAGAGTTCGTTGACAAAACAGTAAAATTGATCTTGTAACAAATTGTGAATAAGACAGTGTCTTGGTGCTGTTTATCACCCGCAGAGTCAAGGAATGTGTGAAAATTAATGGGGTTTTTGAAAATCATATTCTTCATGTATAATATACTTATAGTTGTAACATTTATTTCTAGTTATTTAGTAGGGGTACGGTAGTGATTGGGGTTAAAGAGGGGTAGTAGTCAATGCAATTCATATGTTTGCAGGAACGTTATATTGGGTATAGAAATTGTATTGATGTTTTCAAATGATATGTGTTATTTCTGCAAAGATACTGGTTGGTGTTTTCTGTTTCCCTCAGAACAACAGTGGGGGAGGACCGCCATGAGGGTGGTCGATGATTCAAGGATCCCAAGCTGTTAGAGGGATTCAGAGACACCGATAAGAACAATCGCAAAGGACAAATAACCCTGGACTCTGGACAAGGACATTGTGAGAATGTCCAGAGTAAACATCATCACAACTTGGAAATCAAATAGGCATTAATCAACACTGTGGAGGAACTGTGAGCCCGATGAGTGACAAAGAAGAACGGAAACGGAACAGAAATGCATGTATATGATGTTAATCTGAATGTTAATCTGTACCATATGTAGGTGCTTTAATTGATACCAATATATAATGAGTAAAATTATTGGATTGGAGTACTATATGTGGCCGCCTGAGGCAGAGGGGCCGTGAAAGAATTTTCCTGTCTAGATTGATGGACGGATGTTTCGGAAAGATGGCTGCCAGACAGGTTTTTCGCTTTCACACTCCATTCAAAATGCTGTATGGTTAAGATTATTCTGTGAGGGGTTAGCATTGTAAACGTATATTTTGTTATCGGGACTCTATGTAGTCCCGAAGGGGGGAATATGAGGTGTCTGAGCATAGATGCGCATAGTCTTAGCATAGTCTTATATTAATGCTGAGGCTTGTGTAGACATGTGTCTTATTGTAAGATGCCTGTTTGGTCACAAACCAAGGCTATTGACCTAGGGTCATATGACCACCGCCAGTCCGGAGCCCTGACGAAAAGACTTCTTTAAGACCACTCCTGGAGCCAGAGACTAATCAACTGGGGGTTAGACTTCTTTAGACCACTCCTGGAGCCAGAGACTATTTTAACTAGGGGTTATTCTACAATACCTGTGTAGTCACAGGCTGATGTCCTGTCCACATCTGGGGCAGGGGCTATCTGTCCGAGAGGTCAGACAGGCCGGAGCCTCTGAGTTCTCTTTAGATGAATTGAGAGGAGTCAGGTCAAAAGTTAAGCCTATAGGGGTTTTTTTCCTGGGAAGGACTGTTTATTATCTTTCTGTTTCTTTGGTCTTAAGTAACTTCATTGTATGTTTGCCGGGGCTCTTGTTACTGCATGTCATGGGAGCACAAAATAACTTATATAAAGGCTTGTCCGGCATAGGTCGGGGAGAGTCTCTTCATCATTCGGCCAGGAGCTCCCAAGTAAGTTTTACTTTACGTACTGAACTTGTTGTAATAAACTTATACAACTAAGACGGTGTCGGCGGAACTTCTCTTCAAACATCAGCATCACCACCGAAAATACACTACACTATAACAAGCTTACTGGCTAACACTGCTACTGCAGTTTTAGCCAGTATATATATGCCATGCATATATATATATTATATATATATTGGTTTTATTCTTTTTACAGCCTCTCTTGTTGGCATGTCGGAGGATGTAAAGAAGGGACTCCATTGCCTGCTCCTAAAGAAAACAAACTGAACTGAAAGCTATATTGGTTTTATTCTTTTTACAGCCTCTCTTGTTGGCATGTCGGAGGATGTAAAGAAGGGACTCCATTGCCTGCTCCTAAAGAAAACAAACTGAACTGAAAGCTAAAATGCTAAAAGTCAAGGACTATTACCAGAGAATCCTCAGCCACCAACCACTCCTGGAAACAGACGACGAGGAGGAGGTGGAAAATTCAGAGGATGCTGCTGAGAGTGACTTCAGCACTTCTGATGAAGATTGAGAGAGTGTGTGTATGTGTGTGTGTCACCATTGATATTATGACTGATAAAATAAAAAGTTAATCACTTCTCTGTTTAATGTGCTTTTTATAATGTCTGTTTTTAGACAGAGCTTGTTATCAACAGACCTTTTGAGAAGGAAAACTGGAATTTCCTGTGTGCACTTTACGCTGGAGCTGTACTGTGTATATATTCATATACAGTAACAATTTTATTCATGGAAAGCTTTCTGGGCTGCTCAAAGGATCACAAAAGCACCATGCAGCACACTCACCATGTGAGTTTTGTTCAGTGTTTTGTCGAAGAAATCATCAAAGTCGAATTGACATATTTGCTAGGGTGTGTTTTATTAAAAAGCATGCCGTCACACTGGTGAATTGACAGTCACAGAACATATCTGAGCCACCTCAAGCTGACCCCAAGGTCAAGGCCATATCCCCTGATAACTCATCAACACTTTGACGTAGGGGCCTGAAATCCGCACCCGCGCATTGGGACAGCATGACCACGGTGTCGAGTTTCAGACCTGTGCACCCTTCGGGAGGGTCAGAGGTCAGCCGTTCTGTACTTAACAAGGCCTAGTAGTTCAGGCTTAAAAACACCTGTTTGGTTTGTGAATAACTCATCAGCGCTTTGAGGCAGGAGGCTGAAATCTGTAATGTGTATCTGAAATGTGTATCAGGACGCAGGGTCTGATCAGGGCCCCTATTTTCACCCCGTACCCCCTTTGGAAAGGTCAAAGTTCACCCGTTCTGGACACCTTTTTGGGAATAACTTGACAATGCTTTGAGGTAGGAGGCTGAAAGTTGACTATGTCGTACGCCGTGGAGCCTTCTGCTGGGATTTTTTGGTCCTGTCACAATCCCATCACTGTAGAGCTAGTTAGCTTTCTAGAAGGCCTACAGAGTTGGGACTTTGGGAGCCTGACCCAGACCTCCATTTAGAATAGCACAGTGAGTTTCATGCAGTTCGGTGCATTTTTTTGGCGGCAGCGAGGGCGCAGATTTGTGTAACTGTGTCCTTTCTCGGCCCCGCCCATCGAAAAGCACTGGGCCGACGTGGACCAGACCAATATCTATCCACTCGTCTCATGTCCCTGAACAACATACTAAAATTTCAGACCCGTGCGACTTGTAGAAACACATGTCCTCCAAAACCTCCACGCAGGTCAGAGGGTATAAGACTGTATGATTCTGACAGGACCCCAATGATTCAGGAATCCAGACGGGGCAAAAAAAATTCTACTGGATTTGTGGTTTTTTTTACACCGGTTCATTATTCAGGGCCCCCGGGGGATCCTCTGTTCCAAATCTGGGGCCCCTGGGGTCAAAGGCTGCCGCGTGGCGGCCAAAAAGACACGTTTTTTTTGCGAGTCCCCCAAATCTGACCCTCTTCTTTTCCGGTCACTATCTCCTGATAACTCATCAAAGCTTTGAGGCAGGGGGCTGAAATGAATTGAGTATGTGTATCTGGACGTGGGCCACAAACACTGTGCCAAGTTTCGGACCCGTGGCCCCTTGGGAAGGGTCAGAGGTCAGCCATTCTGTACTCAATGAGGCCTACTAGTTAAGGCTTTAACTCATCAGCGCTTACGAGTAGTGAGTATACATATCAGGAGGCATGCTGTATTGCTAGGCCTAAACCAACCTTGTTTAACCTATCAAATTATTGTCATAGATATAAAACTATTGATCGAGTTAAATAAATGATCCATTCAAGCCTTCATCAGCACACAAGATGTTAAACTATTCAGATGATGTTATCTCTATGTTCCTCTATAATTTTTCTAAGATCAAAATTGGATCAATAGACTTCCTAAACTGATATTTTACTACCCTACTTATACTGTGTACTTACACAGCCAAATATAAATAAATAATATTTAATTGTCCTATTTTGTATCTATTTTTTTTTCCGTGTGTGTGTGTATGTGTGTAATGAGAAGTAGACCACAAATGTGAGATAACGAGAGCTGTGAACACATTACGTGAGATATTATTGATCTATTGGATTCATAGATGTTTTATGTACTTAAGCCAGTTATAGTGAAACAGAGACTGACACTGACTGAAATGTGTATTCAATATTTTATTCTGAACTTTTATAATGAACTTTAACTTTATTTCTATTGTGAATTTCAACATGTTGAACTTTGAACTGGGAACTTGTGGTGCCAACTCAGCAACCTGTGGTGGGCTGTTTTACGGATAAGCTTGCGCAGGTTCCCATGTGTCATCCCACACTTTGCCACTGTCAGGAAAAGAAAACAACAACAACAACACACACACAATATAGGTTAAAAGGATAAGTTAGGTTGTGACATATAAGAATATCTAGGTTGAAATATATTTTATATTCATGTCATGCTTTATACAATTTCATTTGAATCCAAATTAGTCAAATCAAATCAAATTTTATTTGTATAGCCCAAATTCACAAAACACATTTTGCCTCAGAGGGCTTTACAATCTGTATAGGGAGTGACACCCTCTGTCCTTAGACCCTCAGTTCGAGTGAGGAAAAACTTGCCACAAAAACCCTTTTAACAGGGAAAACGGGTGGAAGAAACCTCAGGAAGAACCACAGAGGAGGGATCCCTCTCCCAGGATGGACAGACGTGCAATGGATGTCACGTGTACAGAACAAATCAACACAAACATATTGTACAATTACAATGACTGACAAAATGACAATGAATCACAATGAATGATAAAATGACTACTCTTAAAAGTGTTGACCGTGTCTGCCTCCTGAACCCTGAATGGTAGTTTGTTCCACAGAAAAGAAGCTTGATAGCTGAAAGCTCTGGCTCCCAATCTACTTTAGTCGAAATACATGAATTCAAATTGATGTGATAACTATTTTCAACAATATAAATGTCTGTTTCCAGTCCAACACGGTGGTTACTATCTACCATGTTGCGCAGGGCTTCCACTTCACTTTAACGTCTTTGTTTCCCTGAAAGACATGATATAAACAAACAATTAATTCAGAAAGACATACAAGTTGCATGTATAAAGGAGCTGTTAGACATTGAGCTGTTAGGATTTTAAAAGAACGTAAACATCAGGAAGGCAGGAAGACCAGGTAGTATCAGGTAGTATGTTCCTATTTCTCAGGAACTGAGAGGAATTGGAGCCAAATGCAGATTCAATGGCTGAATTAGTGTAGATCAATCAAGTACAAACGCTTATGGATAGTCAGGCAGGCACAGGTTAAAACTGGGAAGTCTCTGGGACTGGGACTGGTCCAGCATCAACATTTTCCACAGAGGATGGTCCAGCTGCTGGTGTCCCGTTTTTAGCTGCTTGTCGATGTTGTTCTGGTGAAGCTTGTAATTCTGCAAAATTTAAAATATTAAATATTCATTAAAAAGGGTTGTACAGTACACATAATAATTTTTTTTACAACAAGTTACAACTTGTAAATATTGGGATAAAATAAGTCATCTGACACCCTCACTGACCCCAATCAATTTAGTGCTTTTTTACATTGTACAATAATGAGTGTGAGTATAATTCCAGATAGCTAATAACTTAAATCCTCTGATGACACTGCTTCCCTGACTTTGTAGCGCATAGCATAAGACACATCAACCTAGTACTGTGACATATAGTTTTGTACAAGGGTGATGCTAACCACTTCAGGGAGGTAATTAGGTATGCTCTTATGAGAATCTTGGTGTTCATATTGATAACATGTTTACATATGTATTTGTTATACTAGAAAGTCTTGGAGAGAATTATCAGGTATGGTGTTCGAGAAAATTATTACAATTACATTTTTTAGTATAGTACAGAATATATAACATTATTTAAAGACTGCTTTAAAACTACAATGCTAATATAAACTAGTACTAACGTTAGCTAGTGTCTTTCACAGGTAGTTCTCTTGGTACACAGACTGCTCTCTGAAAATATTTTATAACTGATTAATAGTTCTGTCAACATGCAAATTACCCGCAGAGTTTACTTACTTACTACTTACTTGCCTGGGATCTGGCTCGTGTCACGATGAGAAATTCTCGTCGAAGGACCCTGACTTGAAACATAGGTTTACTACAACTCCCAAGATTCATTAAGTAGGTGAAGGGGCGTCATAAATCGTCGGTGGTCGAGCCTTATGGGTAGTGTAGGCGTTTCCGCCATCCAAAACAAAAGAATAAAAGTTTATTTCTCAGGCTAGAAGGAGAAAAAAACATACTGAGGGCCACAACATGAAGCTATCTTATTGTTGAATTATGAGTGACACTTTGGCGTGTTTGTGCTGAGAAACGTTGATGATATCATTAAAAGAAATCTTTAACATAGTGAGAAAAACTGTTCCGGGATGAAGGTCCTCGGTTGTCCAATCAGATTGTAGCTTGCAAATCGTCGGTGGTCGAGCATTCTGGGTAGTGTAGGCCTTTCCGCTATCCAAAACATACGAATAAAAGTTTATTTCTCAGGCTAGAAGGAGAAAAAAAAACATAGTGAGGGCCACAACATGAAGCTATCTTATTGTTAAATTATGAGTGACACTTTGGCGTGTTTGTGCTGAGAAACGTTGATGATATTATTAAAAGAAATCTCTAACATAGTGAGAAAAACAGTTCCAGCCAGAGGGTCCTCGGTTGTCCAATCAGATTGTAGCTTGCAGCGTCATGTATCGCTGTGGTCGGGTTATTATTGGAGTGAATGGATGGCTGGAGCTCTGCTCTGAGCGTCTCTTACCAGCGCAAACGGATTATACTGGAGTCAACTGACAACCCAGAGCGTTTCATACAGATGCGGAAGGGTACCTTTTACGTCGGTATCAGACGTCAAGGGGCGTGACAAATCGTCTGTATTTTACGCGTTGGGAATAAGAACGGGTTGGGTGTTAATGCGTAGGTGGACATCACAGAAGAGTAAGGTAGATGAGGACTGGAGCACTGTGTACCAGATTGTGCTGCCTGTAGGATGTCGCGAGCATGTGCTAAAGTTAGCACATGAGCACTTGTGCTCTGGTCACTTAGGTATCACAAAAACATATAATAGAGTCCTGAAACACTTCTTCTGGCCAGGGTTGAAAACTGATGTCGTAGGTTTCTGTGAAACATGTCATACCTGCCAGATTGTAGGAAAACCAAGTCAGGTAGTGCTTCCAGTCCCTCTGCGTCCAGTCCCTGCTGTTGGTGAACCCTTCGAGCATGTGATTGCTGACTGTGTTGGCCCCCTACCTCGAACTAAGTCCGGTAACCAGTTTTTGTTAACCGTGATGTGTGTGTCAACTCAGTTCCCTGAGGCTATCCCCTTATGAAAAATCACTGCCCGTGCTGTAACTAAGGCATTGACAAAATTCTTTACCACCTTTGGTTTACCGAAGACAGTGCAGACTGACCAAGGAACAAACTTCCTTTCAAAAACCTTCAGACAAACCTTGCAGTCTCTAGGGGTCTCTCATGCGGTGTCCAGTGCTTACCATCCTGAGTCACAGGGCGCTCTTGAACGCTGGCACCAAACATTGAAGTCCATGTTAAAAAAGTACTGTCATGATACAGGGAAGGACTGGGACGAGGGTGTGTCTTTTGCGCTTTATGCTATCCGTGATGCTAAGCAGGAATCTCTTGGGTTCAGTCCGGCTGAGCTTGTTTTTGGTCACAATGTGTGTGGTCCATTGAAAGTATTAAAAGAGCGGTTTGTGGCCCCTTCTCCTGAGTCTGACAGGTTGAGTTTTGTTTCTCGGTGTAGCGTGTGACCTTGTTGGCGAAGGAGGCTCTTTCTTCGGCACAGGTTGGGAAAAAAAAAAAGATAAAAAAATTTAGATTTGTACAGTGAGTATGTAATATGTGTGTATTTCATATACTGTAGTTGTATAGTATATGAAATATAACGCTGCTTATCTGAGCTGCGTTATTATGTGTATATATGTAGTACAACCAATTTGGAAAACCAAACCTGATGTTTGTTCTTATGGGAGGGAGTGTTACGACCGCTGGTCTGTGTTATTGTTTGTGTTCTCCTTCTTTTTCTCCTCTCCTCCTCCACTCTAGGGTCTGCCCCTTTTTCCTTTCGTGCTGATGAATGATCTGGGTTACCTGTGGACACTCAAGCGGGCGAGGCATATATAGGCAGGAGGTGGAGCCGTCTCTCTCTCTCTCTCTCTCTCTCTCTCTCTCTCTCTCTCTCTCATCCTGCGGTCGGCCTGTGGCAGAGACCGGGTGGTAACTGTGTGTGTGATCTGGTTCAGGAGTAAGCCACGTAACTGTGTGTGTGAACTGGTTCAGGAGTGAGCCGCGTAACTGTGTGTGTGATCTGGTTCAGGAGTGAGCCGTGTAAAAAAACTGGTGATTCGGCTCCCTGTGTTTTGTGGGAGCCCGTCCTGAGTTGATTCGTTTTCTTCTTTATTTTGCAAATAAACTCCTTTTCTTGGTTACATTGTCTACCGTTTTCTGTCAAGATTCCCGGTTATTTAATTATATGTTACTCCCCCATCCCCTGGTCCAACTGGGGACGTAACAATGTGGTGGAAGGTCATGCGGTTTTTACCGCTCGCTTGCTGGCTTGTATGGCACAAGGGGACTCACAATGAGTGAGTCAACAAGGTCTGTGTCAGTTGCTAGGGGACCAGGGCAAACCGATGAGAAATGGGCTACTGGAACAAAACACAGATGGACGAGGGCAGAAAATACAGAGTTGCTGGAATGCTACTATACAAGCAATCCCAGAGAGAAGGGATACATGTAGCGAATGTGGGACCATTGGATACTTTGAAACCCACAATCAAGGCTAACAAAGAAACATCCGTAATCTTAATCTGCTATCACAACTAGAGATTAATGAAATACAACAACGATGCTACGGCAAGGGGGAGCCAGGACGACAGGTCAGCGGGGAGATGTCATCATCATCCCCACAACCAGAGATTGGGTACCAAGCCCCAACATCTACCAACAGCCTCAACATCTACCAACAGCCTCAACACAAGAGCTGCTGACCTGAGAAGGAAGATCGTGACTCAACTGGAAATCTGGAGTCCCTGACGAATACCGAAGCTGAGTTGCCAAGTACCTTCAGAAGATCTACTAGTGGATGTGAATGCTGCTCTGAAGACAATCTCCACAAGAACCATCACTGAGACCAACAGTACAACAACAGTAATCATGGAGATGCTTGGATACAAGGTGGGCTTGGGACATAACAAACAGTACCCACCATGGAAGAGACGATTAGAGGCCAAGATAAAGACGAAGCACAGAGAGAAGTTAGCCAGCTAGCTGAACTGCAGAAAGGAAACATGGTGAATAAACCCAGTACAAACCCAAGTACAACTCCTCTCCATACCAGAGGCACTCGAAACTGCGAAACTGCGACTAACAGCTCTGGCCACCCGGTTGAAGAGATACACCAAGGAGGGAGAGGCCAGAAGAATAAACAAGTTGTTCTCCACTGAACCAGCCAAGGTGTACTCTCAGTGGCAGGGAAACAACAAACGGTCAGACCCGCCAAGAGCTGAGGTGGAAAAATACTGGAAAGACATATGGGAAAGAGAGGCATCACACAACACCAATGCCCAATGGTTAGTGGACCTAAGAGCTGAACACAGCAACCTCCCAGAACAAGAACCAGTAACCATCTCAATGGCAGACAAAGATGAAGAGCTGGACAGCACCAGGCCCCGACATGATCCATACGTACTGGCTGAAGAAGCTAACTGCACTCCATGAACGCCTAGCAGCACAGATGAACCAGCTGCTCAGGGATGGGACCCACCCAGTGGCTAACCCAAGGCAGGACAGTCCTAATCATGAAGGACCCCCAGAAGGGACCCATCCCATCCAACTACCAGCCAATCACCTGTCTCTGCCCAACGTGGAAGGCCCTGTCAGGCATCATTGCAGCAAAAATGAGTAAGCATGTGGCTCAATACATGAGCGAGGCACAGAAAGGAATTGGCAGTAACGCCAGGGGAGCCAAGCACTGTTGTGGAGAAATTGCTGAATTCAAAGGTCAATGGTGAGGTCAGGAGGGAAGAAAGTGTTCAGGAGCTTCTGATGTCTTATGCTGTATTATTTATTGACGCTTGGCCAAGGAAATTTAGAGACACTCTCAAAGTACACCTGAAGTGCTTGAGTCGGTCTCGCATTCTGACAAACTTGTGATGGTGGATCGACTTTAAACACAAAGATCACACCCCAAATACTATACGCCCAGAATTAGTCAAAGAGAATGTCTTTACTCTTGGAGGTGTTATTGTCAGCATATTCTAGTCTGGAGAAACAGATGTCTGTTTACGCAGATTGGAACGTCAATGTCAAGCTATCTACTATGTCTAGGAATGCAGCAACAGGCCTCTTCGACCCTGGCCACCACAGTGTTGAGATATGGTGGCACCTAGTCAAAGACAAACAATTACTACTGCCGAGGACCACAAGGCTCACACTTGACCTCAAGTAACCTAAGGATAGAAAATTCTATAACAAGCACCAGCTACTGGTTGATAGAACAGTCGCCCGAGACTGTAAGAAGAGACAGACCAACCTGTGCACTGCCTGGATTGACTACAAGAAAGCCTACGACTCAAAGCCGCACACATGAATACTGGAATGTCTGGAATTGTATAAGATCAACAGGAACCTAAGGACCTTCATCCAAAAATCAATGGAAATGTGGAAGACAACCCTAGAGGCCAAATCAAAGCCCATTGCCCAAGTCAACATCAAGTGCGGCATATACCAAGGAGATGCGCTATCACCACTGCTGTTCTGCATAGGCCTGAACCCCCTCAGTCAGATCATTACGAAGAGCAGGTACGGGTACCAATTCCGTAGTGGGGCAACAATCAGCCACCTGCTCTACATGGATGACATCAAGCTGTATGCCAGGAATGAGCAAGAAATAGACTCACTGATCCACACCACCAGGATCTACAGCGATGACATAGGGATGTCATTCGGATTAGACAAGTGTGGCCGGATGGTCTCAAAGAGAGGCAAGATGATCTGGACTGAGGGGATTGACCTACCAGAGGGCAGCATAGGTGATATCCAAGATACAACAAGTACCTTGGCATCCCACAGGCTAATGGAAACCATGAAGAGGCCACAAGGAAGTCAATAACGGCCAAATACCTCCAGAGAGTAAGGCAGGTCCTGAAAAGTCAGTTCAATGGTAAGAACAAGGTCCAAGCCATCAACATGTATGCACTACCAGTCATCAGATACCCCGCTGGCATCATAAACTGGCCAAAGGAGGAGATAGAAGCCACAGATATCAAGACTAGAAAGCTCCTCACCATGCATGGAGGGTTCCACCCCAAGTCCAGCACCCTTAGGCTATACACTAAGCGGAAAGAGGGAGGCTGAGGGCTACTGAGCGTCAAGGCCACGGTCCAGGATGAAACATAAAAAATACGAGAATACATTAGAAAGATGGCCCCGAAGGATGAACTGCTAAGTGAGTGTCTCAGGCAGCAGAACCCTGATGAGGGTGCAGAGGAGGAGGAACAGACAACCCTGAGGGACAAACCCCTACATGGCATGTACCACCGTCAGAGGAAGTGGCTGATATCAAGAAATCCTACCACACTGAAAAAAAAAGATATACTGGATTTACTTAAAAATGTTGTTTCAAGTGGTTCCACATAACTTTGTTAAGTAGATGTTAATAAACCAGTTTTCATACCATTTACCGAATATATTGAAGTATATTGTACAACAGTGATTTAAGTGACTTTAACTTAATTGGGTTACTTTCATTTTATGTATGAAGCCTAAATTACACTTAGGTGATATGGTTAAGTTCAGTGAATGAACTGGATATTCATTAAAGCAACACAGGGTTATTGAGTCAGAGTAACTTGATGTGGTTAAATTAATCTTAATTGAGTTTAGTTTGTCCAATTAAAATGTCAAAACGATAAAAATTGAAGAAAGCTATTAACAGAGGGGGGGAAATCACAACTTTTCTCAAAACAGCACTTTTATTAACCACTCAAAAGTAGCCTGTTATACAAAAACACTGCATAAAAATTCTTGTACTTGCACATGTTTGAACATTACATGTTTACCAATTAGTTTAATGTACTGTCATGAGCTGAGATTTAAAGAGCACCCATAACTACATTTTAACATAACATTATAAAGTGCCACAAGAACTTTTTTATTTTCAATAAACATGTAGGAGCCAAATTGGTCATTCTGTTTCATGAGTGTTGTACTCATTTGTGCCAGTAGGTGGCAGTACCTAATTAGGCTATTGCAAGAGTCTATATAGGTAGGTGGGATAATCAGTGCAGGCGTGCTTGCTGGGGAATCTATACGGTTTTTGACCATGCCAGGTGTACTATTGTTGAAAGTGAGTACTCGTGAAATTGCTGTGTGTATCAAAATAAATATGCAACATAATCAGTAATGGTTGGACATTGGCTGTGTTATGCACCTACACTGGCACGCGTACAAGCCCTTAAAATCACCAGCGTGCGCGTATAGTGACAAAGGGCCACTATAAAACATATTGCCAATAAATTCAAACTCTTAACTCCAGAAATGCCAAGGGCTATGCCTCTTGGGCAGGGGCCACAAGCTTTTACAGCATGAGGTTGTCCAAATCTTTTACCCAGTAGGTCTGACAGTGTGTACAATAAGAGGCAGCTTATAACAACTGGACCTGCACATAATTTGACACATAATCATGTCACTGAAAAATCATGACAAGAAGAACACTCCAACAATCTTAGGTAAATTTGGTATGTTAGGTATTAAATACAACACTTAAAAAGAACAAACCCCTCAGGGACATTGGGACCTCTCCTTCCTACTAGACTAAAAAGCATCAACAAGCAGCATTTGGTCCCCGGTCAGTAGTTTGAAAGCACTGCTTTAAAGTCCCATTTGAAACAGTAACCGTGAGAAATTACAAAAAAAATGTTAACAGTCAGAATTATAGCTCAAGTAGCCAAAATAACAAAAACATTACAGTGCACTGAATAGCCTCCAGGTCACAACACAATGGCTTCATCCATTCATTCCAGCAGTTTGTTTTTGAGTACCTGGATTTTGGTTGAAAGCCTGTGTGTATCAAGTTCCATCAGGATCTTTTGAATGAATTCAAACGTGTACCTGAGGTCAGTTGGATAGCTCAGGTTCAGGTCGTAGATGATACCAAACAGTAAGGCACAAGCAGTGGCGACATCTCTGAGTCCATGAAGCACCTCCACACCTTCAACTATGATACCAACATCTTCTGGAAGCTGATCAAGGATTCAAGGATTCAAGGATTCAAGGAGTTTTATTTGTCATTGCAACACATGTAAACATGGGATGGAACGAAATTGGTTTCCCCTGTTCCTGGAGCAGCCCAATATCAAATATAAAATAAAGAACATGAAATATAAAAAGTAAAGGCAAATTTAAATTTAAGAAAGTATATACAATAAATAGAAAAACAACAACAGTATAACACCATGGTGAGGTAGTGAGATGTGCAAGTGTCCAGGTTGTGCAAACAACTGCATTGTGCAAGTAATTGTAGTGCAAGTATTTTGTATTATTGTCTGTGCATCTGTGGTGGGGGGTCCAGATGGGGGATGGGGGGTGGGGGTGGAGGTGGGGTTGGGGATGAGGGGCAGGGGCTACAGGGGTCCTCCAGAGTTCAACAGTCTCACAGCTTCTGGGAAGAAGCTGTTCCTCAGTCTGGTGGTCCTGCTCTTAATGCTCCGCAGCCTCCTGCCCGAGGGGAGAGGGGCAAACAGAGCGTGTGCGGGGTGAGTGGGGTCCTTCATGATGCAGGAGGCCCTTTTCCTGCATCTGGAGGTGTAAATGTCCGTGGTGGTGGGTAGGCTGCATCCCACAGTCCTCTGTGCAGCTTTAACCACCCTCTGCAGAGCCTTCTTCTCTGCTGCAGAGCAGTTGCCGTGCCACACGGTGATGCAGGTGCACATGACGCTTTCCACCACACATCTGTAGAACGAGGTCAGGACTGAGCTCCCCAGTCCAGCGCACCGCAGCCTCCTGAGGAAGTAGAGGCGCTGGTGTGCCTTCCTAACCAGATAGGAGGTGTTGGTGCTCCAGGTGAGGTCGTTTGCGATGTTCGCACCCAGGTACCTGAAGCTGGAGACCACTTCCACCGCTTTCCCTCCGATGTGCAGGGGAGGGGGGAGATGTCTGCCCCTTCTGAAGTCCACGATCATCTCCTTGGTCTTCTTCACGTTGATGCAGAGGTTGTTTTCTCTGCACCAACCCTCCAGGTGTTCCACTTCCTGCCTGTAGTTCGACTCGTCGTTGTTAGCGATTCGTCCAACCACAGCTGTATCATCTGCAAACTTCACTATTAGACAGCTCGGATGTCTCGCTGAGCAGTCGTGTGTGAGCAGAGTGAACAGAAGGGGGCTCAGCACACAGCCCTGGGGGGAGCCTGTGCTGAGGGTGATGGTGGAGGAGGAGACATCATGGATCTTAACAGACTGCGGCCTTTTTGTTAAGAAGTCCAGAACCCAGTTGCAGAGGGTAGAGCTCAGCCCGAGTGTGGTCAGTTTCGAAACCAGAGTCTGCGGTCTGATGGTGTTGAATGCAGACGTGAAGTCCACAAAGAGCAGGCGAACATAAGAGTCCTTGTTCTCTAAGTGGGTGAGGGCTGTGTGGACCACAGAAGAAATGGCATCCTCTGTGGATCGATTCTTTCTGTATGCATACTGGTGTGGGTCCACAGTGACGTCGATGCAGTCTTTGATGTGGGCCATCACCAGTCTCTCGAAGCACTTCATGACTATCGGTGTGAGGGCAACCGGCCGATAGTCATTCAGGCCTGTCACTGTGGAGGTTTTGGGGATGGGGATGATTGTGGCCGTCTTCAGGCAGGTAGGGACCGCTGCTTGTTGGAGGGAGGTGTTAAAGATGTCTGTCAGGACATCCGTCAGCTGGTGTGCGCAGCTCCTCAGCAGCCTCCCGGAGATGTTATCGGGACCCGTGGCTTTGCGTGGATTAATCCTCTGGAGGGTTCTCCTCACCTCTGCTGGGGTCACGCTGAGAGGCTCTTCACCTGGTGGTGGAGTGAGTCTGGTGCTGGGGGAGGTGTTCGGGTCATCAAAGCGGGCGTAGAAAGTGTTGAGAGCGTCGGGCAGAGAGGAGTCCCTGGGGCACTGTGCATCTCTGGTGTTGTAGTCTGTGATGCACTTTATGCCCCTCCACATACTCCGTGGATCGTTAGATGTAAAATGTCCCTCGATCCTCCGGGCATATGTGGCCTTGGCCCTCTTTACTCCTGCTATCAGCTGTCTCCTAGCCGCTCTGAGTGCCAGTCTGTCACCTGACCTGAACACAGCATCCCTGGCTTTCAGCAGAGACCTGACCTCCGCATTCAGCCAGGGTTTCTGGTTCGGGTAGACTGTTATTGTCCTGGTGGTGGTGACATCCTCTGCACACTTGTTGATGTAGCCGAGGACAGCCGACGTATATTCCTCTAGGTCCACCTGTCCCTCAAGGGCAGCTGCCTCCCTGAAGATTTGCCAGTCTGTGCGCTGGAAACAGTCCTGCAGTGTTAGGGCCGCATCACTGGGCCACACGGTGATAGTCCTCTGTGTTGGCCTGTGGCGTCTGAGCAGAGGACGGTAGGCGGGGACCAGCATGATGGAGATGTGGTCGGAGAGGCCCAGGTGGGGGTGGGGGACGGCTCTGTATGCGTCTTTTTTGTTGGTGTAAACACGGTCCAGCGTGTTATCTCCCCGTGTCGGTATGGTGACATGCTGGTGGAACTTAGGCAGAGTGTCTGTCAGGTTTACGTGGTTAAAATCCCCCGCTACCACGTAAAATGCCTCCGGGTGCTTGTGCTGGAGCGAGCTGATGATGTCATGAAGCTCCTTAAGCGCTTCGTTGGCCTTCGCACCCGGCGGGATGTAAACAGCCATAACAAACACCGCCGTAAACTCACGAGGCAAATAGTGTGGCCGGCACTTCACAGTCATATACTCTACTGCCTCGGAGCAGTGGCTGTTCACCAAAGCACAGTTCGTACACCAACCTTTGCTCACGTAGACACATAATCCGCCCCCGCGGGCTTTCCCCGACTGCTGGTTACGGTCCGCTCGGAAGAGAAGCCGGCCGTCGATCTGGAAGGCTGAGTCCGGCATGTTGTCGTTCAGCCAGGTTTCCGTAAGACAAAGCACCGCACAGTTCCTCATCTCACGGGAAGCCCTCAGCCTCAGTCGAAGCAGGTCCATCTTGTTGTCCAGAGAGCGGACATTGGAGAGGAACAGTGGCGGGATCGGTGGTCTCCCCGCATTAGCCTTTAGCCTGGCTAGCAGTCCGCTCCGTTTACCCCTCTTCTGCTTCCTTGCACACCGCTTCCGTTTGCCCTTTGTCCAGCGGGTACCTCTGCGCCAGCCCGATGTCCTCAGGAGCTGCAGTCTGCCCAGCAAGGCCCTGAGTCCAAGGGCCGCTCTTGTTGTTAGTGGTGTTGCTGTTGTTGTGTCTCTGACCGAACCATCCTTTATTTTGAAAAGTTCGGTTCGGCTATACATTGTACGCTTGTTAACCCAAGCAACACGAGTGAAGTTGGCCTCGGGACCAACGGAAAAAGTACTAAAAGAGGGCTTGACCCCGGGAGCACGAGAAGCCGCTGCACTGTTGCGCGCCGCCATCTTGTCAACATCTGCACCTGGATTTTTTATCACATAGATGCCGATCATCGTTTCATCCAAATCTCTCTGGGTTTCATCAGGGTTCTCACTGTAGAAACAGACAAAAAGGGACAACAATAATTTAATAAAAACGTGCCCACTGAAAACACATAATTCACAAGAAACTTGCACCATTTTAATATTCACATTGATAACTGACTTCACTAGTAAGTTAAGTCAGTTAAATAAAATAAAAAAAACATTTATGAGAGCATATTTAGCACTCTATTCAATGTTGAAAAAATATAACTTTAAAACAACACTTACTCCGTATTCCTTCACTAGCTCTTCAGGGTCTTCCTTGAGATACAAAGCTAGTGCCTGGAGGCTGCATGCTCTCCTTGTTTCGATGGAGTCGTACTGCAAAACAGGAAATATACTGTATAAACAAGTCACTGACATTTAGAAGATAGAAAAAAATCCAGAAAATGATCCCTGACACAGATGTTACTGTAGTTGGCCAGCCAGTCTTCATGCAGAGGTCACTCAGACAATTATAAAATCAGTGAACTACAGGTACACTTGCCAATTTGTTAATTGTGTTAGTATAAGTATAAAATTATAATTATCCACAGCAACTGAGGTATCCATTACTATGCAAGTATTTATACACAAACCTGGTCAATAACAGCCATGATCTTTTTGATTTGGTTTCCTGCTGCTCCCCCTTTCTTACGGAGCACTGTAGCCAACTTGTCAGAGTAGTGGTCCAGCTGCGACATAAACTTTGGAATGAGCGGGATGGTGGTTATCCGCGTGAACTCTGCGCTTACCTAAGTACATGTTCCAACAAGACAAAAACAAAAAGTGCAGAAGAAGGTTAACACACAACTTAAAATTTACAAATATATAATATGAACATGTTTAGGTACTTTATGCAGAATTTATCTTTAAAGTTTAGTTAGATATAGGCAATAAGTACAATGTCAAAATATCTTTGACCAATTACCAGAAATATTAAAGTTCTGATGATACTTTCAAGACTTGCCTCATGTTCCATAAAAAGAGCTGGCCATCTACTTTTGAATTCTGCAATGAAGGGCATGTCTTGAACCACCTCATGCCGCCAATGAGCAAAGGTTTTCTCCATCTTCTCTTTTATCACCTGATGGTTGTTCCATTTCTTGACCTCAGATAGCAGTTCCACTCGCTCCTTCTCAAGACTCTCTCTGTCTTCTCCAGCTAAGTAATGAGGGTAGAAATTGACTTCAGCTCTCCTGGGTTTCTTCACTTGGTTAGGACTTGAAGAGTTACCAGGCTTTCTGTTTTTCATGGAGTTAATGTTCATTTCTGGGCATCCCAAGCTCCTAAGCTTAGTGCGGTAGTTGCCCATTTTGTACTTTAAGCTGATTTTCCAACCATAGTATCTAGTAACAGAGCCCTGTTCCTTTAAGCATGGATGTTTTATGATCAAAGCTTCTGCAACATCATCTAATTGTGCAGAGGTAGGGTATCCGGCTGTGTACTTCATTATTTCAGAAGCCAAGGCCTGCAAAATGTCTGACCTGACTTTGGAACTTGGGTTCAGCTGCTTGCCTTCAGCAAGGAGTATCTGGTTTGCGTTTGACAGCTGCATCTCTACTTCATGGCAGAACAGAGGAATAGGGAAGCTCCGTGGCCAGCCTTGACATCTTAGTGACGAGGATGAGGTTGAAGTTGAGGAGGTTGACTCAGAGGATGAAAGTATATCAGTGTCTGCAGAGCAATCATCCATACCCTGAAAAGGTGGAGTATGACTGGGTACCTGTGTTGACTGCTCACTTGGTATAATCACTTTTACTGTTCCTTTGTCTTGGAAAACTTGCGTTTGAAGTCAGGTTCATAAACTGGTCAAAATCATTGTTCATGTACTGCAGTCTGAACTCTCCTTCAATTCCACACTGTTTTTGAATCTCAAATTTAAGATTGTCCACAGAGTCTGGTATTCCAGAAGGCAAAATTAGCTTCACATAGCTCTCTTCTCCTAGGACAATCCGAAGCTTTGCTGGAGTAGACATCATGTGCACCTTTACATCCAGCTCTTACTCTGAAAGAGAGAGAATATTAGTGTAAAGTAGAGCAGAGCACCACTACTAACAGGAATTGCGACATCTTTACAAACTATGCTAAGTCATGAAAAACTAAGAGTAAGTAGACTAAGTTTATGTTTCCCCACCCTGTGTTGCACTATGAACAAAAGAAAAAGCTCTTTGTTCTGCCTCCACTATTGTACAACTAAATCAACCAAGGGCTAAAAACTTTCATTAAACATTAAACTCTGATCAGGTAGATCTTTTCCAATCATTGTAATTTCTAAATCAAAATGTATTTCAAATACACACAATACACTGTAAATAAACTAACTTTTAAACTGTGAGATTTTTTTTTTTTTTACTTTGACAGAGGTATGCTATGGCACCTATAGATTTAATGACTTTATGCCAAGCTACACAAAGTGTTAACCAGTATCAAAAGAACCAGTGGATGTACAGAGGAGAAATGGTATCTAAACATATTGTGTAAGTTTGGGTTAGTTAGAAATACTACATATTGCCCAAAACAACCCAAGGATTCCTTTAATATTACCTGAAGAGTGTATGTATCTTTTCAATGTAACCATCCGCAGAGAGCCAGAGGAGGTCTTCGAAGTATTCCCTCCACAACCCAAGTTGTCCCCAGTCGAGGTCAGCAGCACCCCACCCCCACTGAACACAGTGTTGACAGTGCACTGCTTCCCCTGCCTGAGCGGCCGGATGGTGGTCCAGAACCTCCTCGAAGCCGTTCGAAAGGCCGCACTTCGCTTAGCACGTCGATACCCGTCAGCTGCTTCAGGAGTCCCACAGGCCAAAAAGGTTCTGTAGGACTCCTTCTTCAGCTTGACGGCATCCCTCACCGATGGTGTCCACCAGCGGGTTCGAAGGCTGCCGCCGCGACAGGCACCGACCACCTTACGGCCACAGCTCCGGTCAGCCGCCTCGACAATGGAGGAACGGAACCAAGTCCACTCGGACTCAATGTCCCCCGCCTCCCCCGGGAAAAGGGTTTTCAAAATCGTCAGCCAGAGCGGTCTTTAGTTCTGAAAATAATAACTCATGCGATTTGTCGTGGTTTTTGTTGATATAAGGTGCCAAAAAATAACTTTTAACCCGAAATTCAGAAGAGCACGTGGCCCCCAGCCTTCTGCCTGATGCATCAGTCTGCAGGACAAAAGGGAGAGAGAAGTTAGGTGTGTGGAGAAGAGTCTCCCCACAGGGGGCCTGCTTTACCCTCTCAAGCGACACCTGGCACTGCTCCGTCCACTGGACCGGATCTGAGGCACCCTTATGGGTGAGGTCGGTTAAGGGGCTGGTCAGCTCTGCGAAGTTGGGGATAAATCGCCAGTAATAGCCGGCCAGCCCCAAAAACCGCCGCACCTCTTTTTTTGTCTTGGGCCTTGGGCAGGCCGCAATCGCTGCTGTCTTATCTACCTGTGGACGCACCTGCCCGCCGCCCAAGTGGTACCCCAGATACCGTACTTCCCTCCGTCCAACTTCACACTTCTTCGGGTTGGCCGTGAGCCCGGCCTGCCTCAGTGACTCGAACACCACAGCCACCTGCTGCACATGCTCCGCCCAGGTGTTACTGTAGATGATGACGTCATCCAGGTAGGCGGCAGCATATGCAGCATGCGGACGCAGCACCCGGTTCATGATGCGCTGAAATGTGGCTGGGGCCCCGAACAACCCGAATGGAAATGTGACAAATTGGTACGGAGTGGAGAAGGCCGTTTTCTCCCTAGACTCTGGAGATAGGGGAATCTGCCAGTAGCCCTTGGTCAAATCCAGCGCCGTAAAAAAAGCGAGCAGTGCCCAGGCGATCCAGGAGTTTGTCGACCCAGGGGATTGGATAGGCATCAAACTGTGAAACATCATTCACCTTGCAATAGTCCACCCAGAACCGGATAGACCCATCTTTCTTGACTACAAGAACGATGGGGCTACTCCAGGCACTGTGGGACTCTTCTATTACACCCACCTTCAACATGGCTTTCAATTCAGCCTGAACCACTTTTCTCTTGTGTTCAGGTAGCCGATAGGGCCGTGAACGCACTGTCAAGCCCGGGTGAGTCTCAACATGGTGTTGAATAAGGCTTGTGTGTCCTGGCAGGGGGGAGAACACATCAGTGTAACGCTGCTGCAACCTGGCAATGTCTGCTCTCTGGGACGGTGAGAGATGGTTTTCAAAACGGAGCAAGGCAGGATTGGTCGATTTTGGTACCTCAGGCCCCAACTCATCTCTCTCTCTAATTGTCGTCACCAGGGAAACAGACTCAGCCTCTCTCCAAGCTTTAAGGAGGTTGAGGTGATAAATCTGTGTCGCCTCTCCCCTGTCAGATCGCACAAGCTCATAATCAACGTCACCCACTCGCCGTGTGACCACAAAGGGCCCTTGCCACTTGGCGAGTAATTTGGAGTTGGAAGATGGGAGCAATACAAACACTTTATCTCCCGGTGAAAACTGTCTTAACCTAGATCCTCTGTTGTACAGCTGCTGCTGACGTTCCTGGGCCCGGAGCAAATTCTCGCGTGATAACTGTCCTAGGGTGTGAAGTTTTGCTCTTAGGTCCAGGACGTACTGAACTTCGTTTTTACTTGGGCTCGGACCTTCCTCCCAGCTTTCTTTAACCAGGTCCAAAACCCTGTGTGGTTTTCTGCCAAACAGCAGCTTAAAGGGAGAAAATCCTGTGGAGGCCTGGGGTACCTCACGCACTGCAAACAACAGAGGATGTAGCCATTTATCCCAATTACGATTATCATCGTGCACAAACTTACGGATCATGGACTTCAAAGTCTTATTCAGGCACTGAACGAGGCCGTCAGTTTAAGGGTGGTAAATACTGGTTCGAATAGACTTTAATAATCCGTAAAGTTCTCTCAGTGTTCGTGACATAAATTGGGTGCCTTGGTCAGTCAGGATCTCTTTCGGGATCCCAACTCGGGAGATAACTTGAAACAGTGCCTGCGCCACACTCTTTGCAGAGATGGTGCACAGCGGCACTGCCTCTGGATATCGTGTTGCGTAATCTACAAGGACTAACACAAAGTGATATCCAAGTGCACTCCGGTGAAATGGCCTGGTGAGGTCCATCCCAATGTGTTCAAATGGGACCTTAATCAGCGGTAATGGGCGCAACGGCACTCTTGGGATGGCTGGTTGGTTAACTAACTGGCATTCGGGACAAGACGCACACCAGTGGCGCACGTCTGCCCGAATGCCTGGCCAATAGAATCGTGCCATTATCCGGTTTAGTGTTTTATCATATGCCATGTGTCCAGCCATCGGGTTGTAATGAGCCGCCTGGAAAACTATTTCCTGACGGCTTTTTGGGACCAACAATTGGGTTATTATGTTATCTGCTTGAGTGTCACGACTCACTCTATATAATCTGTCCCTACGCAATGAAAAATGTGGATACGTTAGCGCTGCGTCAGGGCGCACCATGTGACCATCAATTTGTATCACTTGGTCGAAGGCAAAGCGTAGAGTATCATCATGAGACTGCTCAAGTGGAAAATCTTCCATGGAGTCAAACACAGGAACCTGCACTCACTCGCCTCCTGAGAAGGCACCGCTGGCTCCCCCTCCCCATCTGCAGTGTCGGACAACCTCGTGTCACCGCTGAGCACAGCGCACATATCCCATGTCCCTGTCGGTCGTGAGCGCACCCCCACACACTGCCCCACTAGCCTATCAAACCCAGGCCAATCTGTGCCCAAGATCAGAGGATGCGCCAGGCGGGAACTAACCGCAGCCTTCACACTATGCTTTTTACCCTTGTAACGAATGCAGGGGAGGGGCGAGCGGGTGTGTAATGCGGGGGATCGGGTACTGGCGTGGGTCTCCTGTGAGGTGCCGGGCTGGGACGGCCGGAGGACGCTGGCTGCGCCTCTGATGCCTGGCCCTGGGAGTGGACGGCCAGATGGTCTTCCGCGAGGGCAACGGCAGCTGCCAGGTCGACGGGGCGGTGACAACGCACCCTCTCGAGGGTGCCAGCCGGCAGCCCCTCCACGAACTGCTCCCTCAGCTGCTGGGCATAGATGAACGGGCGATCGGTGGGCCTCCTCGGCCGAATATCCCAGTCGGTCGAGGACAGCCCTCTTTACGGACTGGTAAAGTCCGTAAAGAGCCCCCGCCCGGACCAACATCGCCTCCAACAGCTGCGTTTGCCTCTCAGTCTGCTGCTGAAGCGCCGCAAGCTGTTGCCTAAATCAAATCAAATCAAATCAATTTTATTTGTATAGCCCAAAGTCACAAAGTACATTTGCCTCAGAGGGCTTTACAATCTGTACAGGGAGTGACACCCTCTGTCCTTAGACCCTCGGTTCGAGTGAGGAAAAACTTGCCCACAAAAAACCTTTAACAGGGAAAAAATGTGGAAGAAACCTCAGGAAGAGCCACAGAGGAGGGATCCCTCTCCCAGGACGGACAGACGTGCAATGGATGTCACGTGTACAGGACAAATTAACACAAACATATTGTACAATTACAATGACAATGAATCACAATGAATGATAAAAATGATTACAGTAACAGATATGGTAGTAATAATGACAGTAATAATATATGTAGTGGGCGTCGTGCAGGATCACAGCAGCAGCCACGATCCACGAGAACCTGCTGGACGACAGAGCACAGAAACTCCGGGGAAGTTTGGTTAGTAACATGCATTAATGAGACATGTCCACAGATGGAGAGATGGAGAGATGGAGAGAGATAGAGAGATAGAGATAGAGAGAGAGAGAGAGAGAGAGAGAGAGAGAGAGAGGGGGTTTTTGGTAAGGGAGATGTGACTGCATCTTCAACCAATACCGTGCCTGGCTAGGCATAACCCTGGGTGGGGGGTGGAGTCCCCCGGCAGTCTAATTCTATGGCAGCATAACTAAGGGATGACCTGAGCCAGCCCTAACTATAGGCTTTATCAAAAAGGAAAGCCTTAAGTCTATTCTTAAAGGTATTGACCATGTCTGCCTCCCGAACCCAGAAAGGTAGTTTGTTCCACAGAAGAGGAGCCTGATAGCTGAAAACTCTGGCTCCCAATCTACTTGGAAACTATAGGAACCACAAGGAACCCAGCTCCTGAGAGTGCAGTGTTCTAGAGGGGTAGTAAGTTATTATGAGCTCTTTTAGATACGATGGTGCCTGACCATGAAGAGCTTTGTAAGTAAGGAGAAGAATTTTAAATTTTATTCTAGATTTAATAGGCAGCCAATGCAAGGAAGCCAAAATGGGAGAGATGTGATCTCTGATCTTGGTTCCTGTCAGAACACGTGCAGCAGCATTCTGAATTAACTGCAAAGTCCTAAGGACTTATTAGAGCAGCCTGATAACAAGAGTTACAATAGTCCAGCCTTGAAGTAACAAATGCGTGGACTAGTTTTTCTGCATCCGCCTGAGAGACAATGCGTCTGATTTTAGCGATGTTACGTAAGTGGAAGAATGCAGTCCTCGAAATTTGTTTTATGTGGACATTAAAGGACAAATCCTGATCAAAAACAACTCAAGATTCTTACAGTGGAGCTGGAGGCCAGGGTGATCCCATCTAAAGTAACTAAGACTCTAGAAAGAGAGTTTCTGAGGTGTTTGGGTCCAATTACAAGAACTTCAGTTTTGTTTGAATTTAACATAAAAAAATTGTAGGTTATCCAACTTTTTATATCCTTAAGGCATGCTTGGATTTAGTAACTGATTGGTTGCATCAGGCTTGATCGATAAATATAATTGGGTGTTGTCAGCATAACAATGAAAATTGATAGAGTGATTCCTAATAATGTTCCCTAAAGGAAGCATATATAGACTGAATAGAAGTGGTCCAAGTACAGAACCTTGTGGGACTCCATGACAAACTTTGGTCTGCATGGAGGATTCATCATTGATGTGAACAAACTGAGATCGATCTAAAAAATACGATTTAAACCAGCTTAGGGCGGTTCCTTTGATGCCAATTTGATGTTCCAGTCTCTGTAAAAGAATTTGATGGTCAATGGTGTCAAATGCAGCACTAAGATCTAACAGGACAAGTACAGAGATGAGTCCTTTGTCTGATGCCATTAGGAGGTCATTTGTAACTTTGACTAATGCGGTCTCTGTGCTATGATGCATTTTAAATCCTGACTGGAAATCCTCAAATAGACTATTGTTATGGAGAAAGTCACACAGCTGATTAGCTACAGCTTTCTCAAGTATCTTAGACAGAAAGGGAAGGTTTGATATCGGTCTGTAGTTGGCTAAGACCTCTGGGTCTAGAGTGGGCTTTTTTTTATGGGAGAAAACAGTCTAAATACATAACAGGTTTTACAGGTGTTTCAAAACTTGCTGTATCAGAATGCAGATCAATGCCTGTTGAGGGCAAGAGGTGATGGATTTTGTCTCTAATAGTTATAATCTTATCATTAAAGAAGCTCATGAAGTCATTGCTACTTAGACCTAAAGGAAATGATGGTTCAGTAGAGCTGTGATTCTCTGTTAGCCTGGCTACAGTGCTGAAGAGAAACCTGGGGTTGTTCTTATTCTCCTCAAAGAAGAGTAATAGGCTGCTCTGGCATTACGGAGAACCTTCCTGTATGTTTTGAGATTATCTTGCCAGACTAGATGAGATTCTTCCAGTTTAGTGGCACGCCATTTGCGTTCAGATTTACGTGCCTCTTGCTTTAATTTACGAGTCTGCTGGCTATACCATGGTGCTAGCCTTCTTTGTTTAATTATCTTCTTTTTCAGAGGTGCAATAGAGTCTAGAGTTGTCCATAATGGCCACTGGCTGGTCACGGCTCATCGCGGCGACTTCCACCACCATTTGGGACAGCGCCGTTACTGGCTGAACCTGCTGTGGTTCCGACATCGCCTCTGAGCTACGCTGGTTGGGCGCCAAAATGTGACAGGCCACTGTGGGTTCTCTAGCACAGAACAGTCAGAGACCAAAGCCCGTTCGTAAGGGATTTTTTATTCAGCCACAAATCAGTTCCACACTGCAGCCATTCGCAGGCGTCTGGCTGCCGTCTGCCGTGTGTCTTTGTCCGTCCTGCCTCTTCTTCTGGTCCAGCACGCTACTGTGTTGGAAAAGAGGGCGAGAGTGATTAGACAGTTGGGTACATGTGTGCTAATCACTCTCACCTGGCGCTGCTTTCCTGAACCCTCCCCACACCTCTCTCCTGCAGCTGATGCACCACGCCCCCCTCCACATCATCTTTCAAGATATCAGCATTGAGCAGTTCGAAGGCACTCTCATCAAGGTCATTCCCAAGGTTCCCACCAAAAACCAGACCGATCCTCCGCCCGGTCACATCAGTGCCCCGGATTGGTTTTACTGACAAGGAACTTCCATTCGGCAAGAAGGACTCAAAGACCAAGGGGACCCTGTTGGAGGGAGATCACATCCAGTTCAACATCGCCACCGACCGCAGAGACAAGCTGGAAAGGGCTACCAACATCAACATCCTCCCTGACATCTTCAACTTCACCAAGGAGACCCGTGAAATGGGGGTGATTGCGGCTATACACAATGGCTTTGGATTCATCAGGTGTGTGGATCGGGATGCCAGGATGTTCTTTCACTTCGGTGAAGTCCTAGAGAGTCCTAGAGAACCAACTGCACATCTCTGATGAAGTGGAGTTCACTGTTGTGCCTGACTTGCTGTTTGCTCAGAGGAACCATGCCGTGCGCATCAAGAAGCTGCCCAAGGGCACAGTGTCCTTCTATACCCAGTCTGAGCAGCGCTTTGTGGGTGTGGTGGAGAAGGAAATGGCAACCACCAATAAGAACGGCAGTTCTACCAAGAGCAAGGACAAAGAAGCTGAGGAAGGAGTTATTGGATATGAAGACTGTGGAGTGAAGCTCACTGTGCCATACCATACCAAGGACCTGGAGGGAGGAGGTCACCCACCGATTGGAGACAAGGTGGAGTTCAATGAAGTAAAGCGAACTGGCCAACAGAGTGCAGTCTCCATCCTCAACCATAATACCGTTCCGTTCCGTTCCGTTTTCTTCCGCTTATCCGAGATCGGGTCGCGGGGGCAGCAGCTTCAGCAGGGAAGCCCAGACTTCCCTCTCCCCAGCCACTTCTGCCAACCCTCCCAGGGGGACCCCAAGGCATTCCCAGGCCAGCCGAGAGACATAGTCCCTCCAGCGTGTCCTGGGTCTTCCCCGGGGCCGCCTCCCGGAGGGACGTGCCCGGAACATCTCACCAGGGAGATGTCCAGGAGGCATCCTCACGAGATGCCCGAGCCACCTCAGCTGGTTCCTCTCGATGCGGAGGAGCAGCGGCTCTACTCTGAGCTCCTCGCGGATGGCCGAGCTTCTCACCCTATCTCTAAGGGAGAGCCCAGCCACCCTGCGAAGGAAGCTCATTTCGGCCGCTTGTATTCGCGATCTTATTCTTTCGGTCACTACCCAAAGCTCGTGACCATAGGTGAGGGTAGGAACGTAGATCGACTGGTAAATCGAGAGCTTCGCCTTTCGGCTCAGCTCCTTCTTCACCACGACGGACCGGTGCAGAGTCCGCATCACTGCAGAAGCCGCACCGATCCGCCGGTCGATCTCCCGTTCCATCCTTCCCTCACTCGTGAACAAGACCCCGAGATACTTGAACTCCTCCACTTGAGGCAGGATCTCATCCCCGACCTGGAGACTGCACTCCACCCTTTTCCGGCTGAGAACCATGGCCTCGGATTTGGAGGTGCTGATTCTCATCCCAGCCGCTTCACACTCGGCTGCAAACCGCTCCAGAGAGAGCTGAAGGTCACGATCCGATGAAGCCAACAAGACTAGATCGTCCGCAAAAAGCAGCGACCCAATCCTAAGGCCACCGAATCGCAGCCCCTCGACGCCCTGGCTGCGCCTAGAAATCCTGTCCATAAAAGTTATGAACAGAACCGGTGACAAAGGGCAGCCCTGGCGGAGTCCAACTCCCACGGGAAACAGGTCCGACTTACTGCCGGCAATGCGGACCAAGCTCTGGCACCGAGAGTAAAGGGACCGGATAGCCCGTATCAATGGGTCCGGAACCCCATACTCCCGGAGCACCCCCCACAGGACCTCCCGAGGGACACGGTCGAACGCCTTCTCCAGGTCCACAAAACACATGTAGACTGGTTGGGCGAACTCCCATGCACCCTCCAGGGCCGCGCTAAGGGTATAGAGCTGGTCCACAGTTCCACGGCCAGGACGAAAACCACACTGCTCCTCCTGGATCCGAGGTTCGACAATCTTGCGGACCCTCCTCTCCAGGACCCCCGAAAAGACCTTCCCGGGGAGGCTGAGGAGTGTGATCCCCCTATAGTTGGAGCACATCCTCCGGTCCCCCTTTTTGAAGAGGGGAACCACCACCCCGGTCTGCCAGTCCAGAGGCACTGCCCCCGATGTCCACGCGATGTTGCAGAGACGTGTCAACCAAGACAGCCCCACAACATCCAGAGCCTTGAGGAACTCCGGGCGGACCTCATCCACCCCCGGGGCCTTGCCACCGAGGAGTTTTTTGACTACCTCAGCGACCTCAGCCCCAGAGATGGGCGAGACCACCACGGGGTCCCCAGACTCTGCCTCCTCAACGGAAGACGTGCTGGTGGGATTGAGGAGGTCTTCGAAGTATTCCCTCCACCGACCCAAGACGTCCCCAGTCGAGGTCAGCAGCACACCGTCCCCACTGAACACAGTGTTGATAGTGCACTGCTTCCCCCGCCTGAGCCGCCGGATGGTGGTCCAGAACCTCCTCGAAGCCGTTCGAAAGTCGCTCTCCATGGCCTCACCGAACTCCTCCCACGCCCGAGTTTTTGCCTCCGCAACCGCCGAGGCCGCATTCCGCTTGGCATGTCGATACCCGTCAGCTGCTTCAGGACTCCCACAGGCCAAAAAGGTTCTGTAGGCCTCCTTCTTCAGCTTGACGGCATCCCTCACCGCCGGTGTCCACCAGCGGGTTCGGGGGCCACCGCCACGACAGGCACCGACCACCTTACGGCCACAGCTCCGGTCGGCCGCCTCGACAATGGAGGAACGGAACAAGGTCCACTCGGACTCAATGTCCCCCGCCTCCCCCGGGACATGAGCGAAGCTCTCCCGGAGGTGGGAGTTGAAACTCTTTCTGACAGGAGATTCAGCCAGACGTTCCCAACAAACCCGCACAGAACGTTTGGGCCTGCCAGGTCTGACTGCCATCCTCCCCCACCATCGGAGCCAACTCACCACCAGGTGGTGATCAGTTGACAGCTCCGCCCCTCTCTTCACCCGAGTGTCCAAAACATGTGGCCGCAAGTCCGACGACACGACCACAAAGTCGATCATCGAACTACGGCCGAGGGCATCCTGGTGCCAAGTGCACATGTGGACACCCTTATGCTTGAACATGGTGTTCGTTATGGACAATCCATGACGTGCACAGAAGTCCAATAACAGAACACCACTCGGGTTCAGATCAGGGGGGCCGTTCCTCCCAATCACGCCCCTCCAGGTCTCACTGTCGCCGCCCACGTGAGCATTGAAGTCCCCCAGGAGGACGAGGGAGTCCCCAGAGGGAGCGCTCTCCAGCACCCCCTCCAAAGACTCCAAAAAGGGTGGGTACTCTGAACTGCCATTCGGTGCATAAGCACAGACGACAGTCAGGACCCGTCCCCCCACCCGAAGGCGAAGGGAGGCTACCCTCTCGTCCACCGGGGTGAACCCCAACGTACAGGCGCCGAGCCGGGGGGAAACAAGCAGTCCCACCCCCGCTCTGCGCCTCTCGCCGGGGGCAACTCCAGAGTGGTAGAGCGTCCAGCCCCTCTCAAGGAAACTGGTTCCGGAACCCACGCTGTGCGTCGAGGCGAGCCCGACTATATCTAGCCGGTACCTCTCAACCTCGTGCACCAGCTCAGGCTCCTTCCCCGCCAGAGAGGTGACGTTCCACGTCCCCAGAGCCAGCTTCTGCAACCGGGGGTCGGACCGCCAGGGTCCCCGCCTCCGACTGCCGCCCATCTCTCTTTGCACCGCTCCCCCCCTGAGACCCCTCCCATGGGTGGTGGGCCCATGGGAAGGGGGGCCCATGTCGCCTTTTTGGGCTGTGCCCGGCCGGGCCCCATGGGTAAGGACCCGACCACCAGGCGCTCGCCAACGAGCCCCACCCCCAGGCCTGGCTCCATAATACCATAATACCTCCAATGCAAAGAGACTTCATGGATTTGTTGCCACACTGAAGGACAACTTTGGGTTCAATGAGACAAAGAAAAGACAATTTTTTTTTCCCTACAGTAAAATGTGTGGAGACTTTGAGAACCTGGAGCTGGGTGACACGGTGGAGTACACTCTCTCTAAAGGAAAAGGAAACAAAGTCAGTGCTGAAAAGATTACTAAAGTAGCTGCAGTGAACGGTATTAATGAGGATATTGGTGCAACAGTGATGATCGGGAAAGTTATCCGTCCCTTACGTAGTGTGGACCCCTCCCAGACAGAATATCAAGGGCTTATTGAAGTCACAGAGGAAGGTGGAACTAAAGGTCAGAATTATCCCTTTGGAATCATGGGTATGACAAACAAGGCAGATTGTCTGCAGAAAGGAGAACTTTCAGGTTTGCACAGTCGCCCAAACTGGACAGAAGATGGCCTGCAATGTGGTCCCTCAGCGCAGAGCCATGGTGGAGTGTGTCAAAGATCAGTTTGGCTTCATTACGTATGAAGTTGGTGAAAGCAAGAAGTTGTTCTTCCATGTAAAAGAAGTGCAAGCTGGCCTGGAGCTCCAGACCAATGAGGTGGTATTCTCAGTTGTCCTCAATCAACACAGGAAAATGTAGTGCCTGCAAGGTACGCAGAGTAGGGCTGCTCGATTATGGAAAAAATCAATATCACGATTATTTTGGTCAATATTGAAATCACGATTATTCAAACAATTAATTTTGAGTTTCACAATGCATTTATTCAGCATTTCTCTCTCTCTCAAAAAACACTTTGTTATTGATTCTTTATGCAAAATATTCAAATTGAAAATAAATTTTGGCTACAAATATGTACTTTACAGCTGTTTTGCAATGTATAAAGCATTAAATCAATAAAATAAATATACTTTATGGAACATTAAATAAGGCACAGAAAAACATAAATGTATCCAAAATAAACTATGGATCCAGCTGCTCTGCAAATTCTCTATATTTATAGAACAAAATAAATATAATAATAAGCATAAGCATCAATAAGCAATAAGCATCTTCTTGAAACCCTCACCCTCGACTGTATTAATGGGTTGCATATCTTTAGCTAAGAAATATCCAATGGCAGCTGTTAGGCCCCATTTACACGTACACGGGTATTTTAAAAAACTTTTTTGAAAACGATGCTATGTGCACAATGTTATTTTGGAAAACGGAGGGAGGGAAATATTCGTTTCTCAACATACCCGGCTATGTGTAAACGTTGCCTAATGTCTTGTGCCTCTCCGAACTTGTCGGATAAGGAGTCGCATTAAACAATGTGTCTGTGATCGATGACTGCGTTTGCGTTGATGTCTTGCTGGTTGTGGCACTGGCTTTGTCTTTTTGTTTCTTTATTAATTCGTCATGAGTGACTTTGTGCTTTTGTTTGAGATGGTTGAATAAATTTGTAGTGTTACCATGAGGAGCAGCTATTACCTTGTAGCAAATCTTGCACATTATGTGCTGCTGCTTCTCATCGGATTCTTCTTATTCGCTTTCCATCTCACTCACTGTTTTTGAACACCAAACGACACACCTCCTTACTCTTTAGCTGCGTGAGGGAGTATGGGCTATCCTGTTAGTGGGGCCGTGTGAAATGGAATGTATTGCGCATGCGCGTCTCTCAGAACTTGTGTAATAAAAGGGGAAAATAAATCGTTTAATCGCATCACTGTTGACAATGCCAGCGCTCCTCGCCTGGTCATTGTACGACAGCCCCGTGGTCCTGACAATTCAAAGGGCTTCAATGTGAGAGCGCAAGACTCGCCAGCCCGGTGTCATTGACTGAGCAATATAGAGCCCCACCTTTTCGGTGGTGGTGGGATGCTGTCCCAAAGGGGCAACAGCAGGGGATAAGGGAATTTGATTTAACACATACTTGTACACAAACTCATACACAAAACATACACACACATACAGTAATCGGCATGTGTAATCTTTGTCCCCATCGTTACCTGCCAGGGAACTTGTCTCATTCCGCAGTTCCCTGCCTCCCATGTATGATGTACTTGATAGAGTTCCACACTGCAGTGTACATGGGAGTGTGTGCGTTTGTGTGTGTGTGTGTGTGTGTGTGCTGTATCCTAGAAGTCATTATAGTGTGTAACGGAGGTATTTGTTTCAGGGTCTTGTACATCTAAATCAGAGTGTGTGGCTGTCTATGTCCCTATCTTTTGAATCTGCTTTGTCTGGAATTCTACACCTGTAATCTTTCCAGTAGTTGGTTTAGGTGAATGAGTGTGTTTATTGGCATGTCTTTGAGCATCTGCTCTTTTTTTCTCTCATATATTAATATTAATATAATATTAATATTTTCTCACATTAATTTTTGCCCATGGAAACTTTAAACTGGTTTCATGTAAAGTTTCCACTACGTTATGCTTCCTACAAGACATCAACTAAAGAAGCAACGGTTCCCTCCATAAGGGGATGCATATTTCTCAATGTTCCAAGCTCTCTAACTGAGGATGCATCTCTGTCGTTTTTTTTTTGTTTTCGTTTCTCGTTTTTGAGCAGTTTTAAAATGCTTTATGAAGGAGCTGAAGTGAGAGCAGTGTGTGTGAGTCTGACAGAGATGTATGTGAAGTCATGTCACAACGTAGTTAATCTATGGGAATTTACCTTTAACCAATCTGAGCCTTAGATACTTTTTGTATTTTACTTTTTCCCCAGGTGCAGGAATGTCCTTGTGGTTATCTACTGCAGTTCTTTTATACTTTTTCTTGACTATTTTTGTTTTTTTCCATTGACAATCCAATCTTCTAATATGAATAAAGTAAGCACTAGGTTGCCATAAAAAATACAAGAAATAGAAAGGAGAAAAAAAAAACAAAACATTAGACTGAATCCTATTGTTCACATCTTACGGAGGCTTTCTTTCTCGTAGAAATAATACCTGAATGCCATCCTAAACCTGTGGGTTGAACTATACTGTATGTAATGTGTGCTTTTTTTTCTAGTGAATGAAGCTCAAAACTTCAGATATATAACGAAACACCCATTTTTTTTTAAGCTTAAAAAGAAGGAGAATGGTTAGTATTAGGAATTCCAGTCTAAAAAAAAAGGCATATTAAGGATTAGGAGTGTCTTTTATTTTTGCTCTGAGCAGCTGTTGTGGCCTCTGCACATAAGTTACTGCCCATGATGAAACAATGAATATTAAAGTTTTTATGAAAAGGCAAAACAATATTATAATAAAAAAAACGATTGAGAACGGGTTGCGGATTCGGTGAAATCCTGGTGACATTTATTACTTTCATGTGACAATAAAACACGCACCAGGGCCACTTGTCGTGCGAGGCTGTTACGGCCGGTTCCTCACCAACAGACCGCCTTCCCGCCGACTCAGACTACTGTGTCTGTGTTACCGTCAACAAGACAGCACCAGAGAGTTCCAAGGACGAATGCCCGCAGGTGAGGTTTGGTGCGGTATTGATAAAATCTCTGTCCGGGTGGACTGCCAGCAGCAGTTTGCGCCTTTGGGCCTTTCCCTCCCTGGTTCAACTGGGTTCATGTGGAGCCAGCGGCCATCCTCACTATTTACCATGCTGATAGCACTAGAATAGTTTGTGGAGTCATGGTTCTGACCAAATAGACAACTATGGATTATTCAAGTAAAATGAAAATTCTAGAAATTGAAGCATAGCCATGTAGACTACAGATATAACTATACTAAAACCTAATATATAATATTTAGCAAGAAACAGAGAAATGCACTACCACAAGGCGAGGTAGAATATATAAAACATAGATGGGCAGTGTGATAATATAGTCTACTGTTGAAAAAACATCAAGCCATGCTGATGCCAAACACCAGTTTGTGAAATCAAGTATACCCTCCTAATATCACTCACTAAAACATGTGGCTTATCTTTACACAGG